>NC_053495.1:197243180-197410680 GCF_905171775.1 Rana temporaria
GCCGCACGCCGATATACATCTGCTGTTTGAAGAGGGATATATCTCTGTTATGGCAGCAGCTATTTTTTATTTTTTATTATTGCGTTTTAGTTTAAATACCGTATATACTCGAGTATAAGCCGACCCGAGTATAAGCCTAGGCACTAATTTTACCACAAAAAACTGGGGAAACTTATTGACTCGTGTATAAGCCTAGTGTGAGAATGCAGCAGCTACTCTAAGTGGAAAAGAGGGTCAACAATGTCCATTTGCAGGCCTCACTGTGCCCATTGCAATCTTGCCTCAGTGTTCCCATTGCAATCTCGCCTCAGTGTGCCCATTGCAATCTCACCTCAGTGTGCCCATTGCAATCTCGCCTCAGTGTGCCCATTGCAATCTCGCCTCAGTGTGCCATTGCAATCTCGCCTCAGTGTGCCCATTGCAATCTCGCCTCAGTGTGCCCATTGCAATCTCGCCTCAGTGTGCCCATTGCAATCTCGCCTCAGTGTGCCCATTGCAATCTCGTTTCAGTGCGCCCATTGCAATCTTGTTTCAGTGCGCCCATTGCAATCTTGTTTCAGTGCGCCCATTGCAATCTCACCTCAGTGTGCCCATTGCATCTCACCTCACTGTGCCCATTGCAATCTCACCTCACTGTGCCCATTGCAATCTCACCTCACTGTGCCCATTGCAATCTCGCCTCAATGTGCCCATTGCAGCCTTGCCGATCGCCATACATGACTCTATACTCCTGACTGTGTACCTGATATGGTGCAGAGTCAGACGGCGGGCGGCCATTGTGGAAAAGTCTTGCCTCCTCCTCGTTCTGTTCTGTGGAACACGCAGTTTCCCAGCATACTCTGTGTTTAGTGTTCCGCCTATCACAGACATTCTTTCATCCTCAGACAAGAGGATGAAAAAATGTCCGTGATAGGCGGAACACTAAACACAGTGGGCTAGATTCACATAGAACCGCGTATTTTTGCGGCAGCGTAACATATCCGATTTACGTTACGCCTCCGCAACTTAGACGGGCAAGTGCTGTATTCTTAAAGCACTTGCTCCATAACTTGCGGTGGCATAGCGTAAATCGGCCAGCGTAAGCCCACCTAATTCAAATTTGGATCAGGGGGGTTGTTTTATGTGAATGTACTGTGACCCGACGTGATTGACGTTTTTCCCGAACGGCATGCGCCGTCTGTGGAATTTCCCAGTGTGCATTGCTCCAAAGTACGCCGCAAGGACGTCATTGGTTTCGTCGTGAACGAAAATGACGTCCAGCCCCATTCACGGACGACTTACGCAAACGACGTAACTTTTTAAAATTTCGACGCAGGAAAGATGGCCATACTTAACATTGTTACGCCGCACTTATGCCACCATATAGCAGGGGCAACTATACGCCGGGAATAGCCCAACGTAAACGGCGTAACTTTACTGCGTCGGCTGGGCGTACGTTCGGGAATTCGCGTATCTAGCTAATTTTGCATACTCAACGCGGAATTCGACGGAAGCGACACCTAGCGGCCAGCGTAAAAATGCAGTTACGATCCGACGGCGTAAGAGACTTACGCCTGTCGGATCTAACAGATATCTATGCGTAACCGATTCTAAGAGTCAGGCGCATAGATACGACGGCATATCTGGAGATACGCCGTTGTATCTCCACTGAGAATCTGGCCCAGTGTCTGCTGGGAAACTGCATGTTCTGCCTATCACGGAACAGAACGAGGAGGAGGAGGCGCGACTTTTCCACAATGGCAGCCCGCCGTCTGACTCTGCACTGCACCATAATAAGATAAACAGAACGAGGAGGAAGCGCGACTTTTCCACAATGGCCGCCTGCCGTCTGACTCTGCACCATAATCGGGTACACAGTCAGGAGTATAGACTCGAGTATAAGCCGAGGGGGCATTTTCAGCCTAAAAAAAGGGCTGAAAATCTCGGCTTATACTTGAGTACATACGGTATGTGATCTGAGGTCTTTTTGACCCCCAAATCTGATATTTAAGAGGACCTGTCATGTTTGTTTATTTTTCCCCTGATTTTTGGATCCTGTGTACGGGGCATTAGTATTGCTGCATGATTCAAATAAAAGCTGCACTCCCCTTAATCAGTACCCAACTCACTCCCACCACACCCCTCCTTTCATTGGTGGTCAATGGTAGTAATGATTAACCCCCCCCCCCCCACACACACACACACACCCCCCCCCCCCTTCATTTATGGTCAGTGGATAAACAGGCTTTTTTTGCACTTATCAAACAGATACAACCAAGTACTTTTAATTGTATATTTAACAGCTTAAAAGTGAGCAAATAAGAGAAGTTTATTGCAGTCTTGCGTTCCTGAAAGTTTTTCTTTCTTCCTAGTATGAATCCAAGACTCTGAAGCAGTACAAAAACTTTCAGATTGAAGTGAAGGAAAAGTCATACTGTTTGCTGGGCTCAGACCGCACTTTTGAGACCCTTAAACAACTCATGGAGCACTTAAAGGGCCAGGTGTTGAGAACGGATGATGTCAGCTTTAGTCTAAAGAGATGCTGTCTTCCCAAGCCCAGAGGTAAGCAATAAGGGCGCGTTCACACCGGATTCTAGTTCATGCCATTTTTTGCTCCACTGTACGTTGCACGGCAGCCGCAGCTTTCGGATCAAGTCACAGCAATCGGTAGATTCTTGCCGCTGAGACTTGCAGTGTGGCTAAACATCTGTGTGAATTAGGGATGCTTATGGATCAGATCGATCCTCGGATCAGGAGTCACGGATCGGATCATTTTCATGTCAGTAAAAAAAAAAAAAGTAACACTGTAATAATAGCCAACATTGCCCCCACACTAGTAAACAGTAACACTGTAATAGCCATTTTTCCCACACTGTAATAATAGCCAACATTGCCCCGGCCCCCACACTAGTAAACACTCAGTAACACAGTACACTGTATATGTATAGCCACTGTAATATAGCCAACATGAATGAACTCACTGTACTACTCAGTCTCACTGTACTCCGTTCGGGTTGCATGCAGACAGCGCGCTCTTGCAGAATAGAAGATCCACGAGCAGAAGGAAGGGTGATGACATCAGCGTGCACCGCCGCCACGTGTACCAAGATGGCCGTCCGCTACGGAGCTAGGCCGAAGCCGCGGCCTTTCCTAAGGCCGTGGCGGCGGTGCGTTCCGCGGATTGCATTCTGTGCCGATCCGTACAGGTCGGCCCGTTCGGATCGCGGATCGGGCACGATCCGTTGCACCCCTAGTGTGAATGCAGCCTTATTTGTTCCCAATTTTAAAAATTTGCAAAAAAAATGTGCCCCTTGCAGCTTTATGCCATAATGTGAATGTGCAATGTAATGTGAATAAATCTTCCGGAGCTGAAGTGGTTAAGGGAAAAAATAATAGCGCCGCCTTCAGAATACAGAGTTTTATGGAAGAAGTAAATTTAGCAATGCACGATAATGCATGAGAAGCATGTTTATTTGCACAGGGAGGGTGGCAAGTGTCAATTGAGCAACCCAAAGAATAAACTAACTTCTTTCCTCCTTCTCAAATGACCTATTTGTTATTGCCACACAGGCATTAGTATTTCAGGCAGACATAATGCTATCTAAGGGCACTTATGAAGAATCTCATAGTACAAACTGGAATACATCCTCTTCTCTGCTGTATGCGTGACAAAGGTTTAGCAAAATTGATGGCAGATTCATCCCTGCTTCTGGTTTGTTGATAATGATGAAGGCCATTCCAGTGCATTTGCTTAGAGTGAGCGTGAAGTAAGAGAATCTGCCTTCAGTAGTCACCCCAGTCCCAGCGTCGCTTTAAGAAGCATTTCAAAACCCCGGTAACCCTTTAGATGTGCACTATATCACCAATGTTGTAATGATTTCTGGAGATGTGTGCATCCTTATCTTAAGCCCTCTGCATACATTTGGCAGCGGTAGTGAGCCAGATACATGAGCAGGGGGGTTGAGATTTATTGAAACTTTCTGTTCAGGGTTATTGTTGCCATAGAGGAGAAATGTAAATTTGGGCATTCTAGAAGATTCATCCAAACACTATACTATATGGGCCAGATTTAGATAGCCTTTACGCCGGCGTATCTGTTGATACGCCGCGTAAGTGCTACGAAGCGCCGGCTTATCTTCTTTCTGTATTCAGAAAGCTAGATACGCCAGAATTTCCCTGAGATCCGACCGGCGTAAGTGTCTTAGACCGTCATATCTTAGGCTGCATATTTACGCTGGCCGCTAGGTGGCGCTTCTGTATATTTACGCAAGGAATATGCTAATTAGGTAGATACGCCGATTCAGAAACGTAGGTCCGGCCGGCGCATTTTTTTACGTCGTTTACGTTAGGCTTTTTCCGGCGTAAAGTTACCCCTGCTATATGAGGCGTAGCCAATGTTAAGTATGGACGTCGTTCCAGCGTCGAGTTTTGAAAATGTTACGTCCTTTGCGTAAGTCGTTCGCGAATAGAGCTGTACGTAAGTTACGTTCACGTCTAAAGCAATGACGATTTGCGGCGTAATTTCAAGCATGCGCACTGGGATTCGCATGCGCCGTTCGTAAGAAACGTAAAATACGCGGGGTCACCATTCATTTGAATAAACCACGCCCACATCATCCCCATTTGAATTAGGCGGGCTTACGCCGGACCACAGACGTTACGCCGCCGTAACTAAGGGCGCAAGTTCTTTCTGCATACGGAACTTGCGCCCTAAGTTACGGCGGCGTACCGTATCTGAGATACGTTACGCCGCGCCGAAAGATACTCCAATGTATCTGAATCCAGCCCTATATGTCCAAACGTTTGTGAATACTCCTCCAAATGATTGATTCCAGGTGTTTCCGGTGAAAGGTGCTGGTAATGCAACAGCATACAAAGACATTTTTGGAAGAATGTGCGTGTCCAAATTTGTGTCAACATTTCGGGGAATGCTCTTTTGAATTCATTGACACAAATTACTGAAGACTAGCAATCTCAGAACTGTGGACCTTTATCTGCTCCTTGGGGCACTATTTCTTCCACTGACACAAACGATGGGGCATTAATACAATTCCTTCCACTGACACGCGACGACAGGGTGTGGTCCCTTCCACTGCCGCCCGTCGACAGGGTGTGGTCCCTTCCACTGCCGCCCGTCGACAGGGCGTGGCCCCTTCCACTGACGCCAGACGACAGGGCGTGGTCCCTTCCACTGACAGGGCGTGGTCCCTTCCACTGACATGGCGTGGTCCCTTCCACTGACATGGCGTGGTCCCTTCCACTGACATGGCGTGGTCCCTTCCACTGACAGGGCGTGGTTCCTTCCACTGACAGGGCGTGGTTCCTTCCACTGACGCCCAACGACAGGGTGTGGTCCCTCCCACTGCCGCCCAACGACAGGGTGTGGCCCTCCCACTGCCGCCCAACGACAGGGTGTGGTCCCTCCCACTGCCGCCCGACGGCAGGGTGTGGTCCCTCCCACTGCCGCCCGACGACAGGGCGTGGTCCCCTTCCACTGCCGCCCGACGACAGGGCGTGGTCCCTGCCACTGCCGCCCGACGGCAGGGCGTGGTCCCTTTCACTGCCGCCCGTCGACAGGGCGTGGCCCCTTCCACTGACGCCAGACGACAGGGCGTGGTCCCTTTCACTGACGGGGCGTGGTTCCTTCCACTGACGCCGACGACAGGGCGCGGTTCCTTCCACTGACGCCGACGACAGGGCGCGGTTCCTTCCACTGACGCCCGACGGCAGGGCGCGGTTCCTTCCACTGACGCCCGACGGCAGGGCGCGGTTCCTTCCACTGACGCCCGGCGGCAGGGCGCGGTTCCTTCCACTGACGCCCGGCAGGGCGCGGTTCCTTCCACTGACGCCCGGCGGCAGGGCGCGGTTCCTTCCACTGACGCCCGGCGGCAGGGCGCGGTTCCTTCCACTGACGCCCGGCGGCAGGGCGCGGTTCCTTCCACTGACGCGCCGGCGGCAGGGCGCGGTTCCTTCCACTGACGCCCGGCGGCAGGGCGCGGTTCCTTCCACTGACGCCCGGCGGCAGGGCGCGGTTCCTTCCACTGACGCCCGGCGGTAGGGCACGTTTATTTTCACTGACGCCCAACAACGGGGCATGGTTCCATCCACTGACAATAGTCTGGCTTCCCTAATGTCAGAAGCACAGTAAACTGGCCCTTTGTTTAGAAAGTTTGAAGACCCCTGCTATAGTCTGGTATTTGAGGCACTATTGCTTCCACTGATGCCTGACGATGGGGAACGGTTCCTTCCACTGATGCCTGACCAGGCGTGTCGCTACAGGACAGGCAAAACAAACAATTGCCTGGGGCCCCCAACTTCCCCTTCCCAGGCTGTAGCTTGGCCGAGCTCCTCCACCTGGAGTCCTGTCATTCCGGCCAGGTACCACGCATGGTACAGGTGATTCAGTTTCCTGTTCCCGGACAGACTAACAGGAAGTGCACACTGAGTGCTCACTTCCTTTCAGTCCAGCCGGGAACACAGGAAACTGAATCTCCTGTTCCGCACGGTACCCGGCCCGGGCACTATCTGATAGGGGACCCGTAATGACAGAACACCGGACTGACAGGAGGAAGAGGAGCTCGGCCACGCTATAGCGGCAGCCTACAGGGAAGAAGGGGAGGTGAGAATAGAGAAACATAGGGACTGGGGGGGGAGTAAGAACATGGGTTAAAAAATTTGTGAAGCGCTAACGTAGGCTTGCGTGCGGGAGGGGGGGGTGCTTGGGTGGCCCCCCTTTTTGCTTGGGGCCCCCAAATTCCTTCAAACGGCCCTGTGCCTGACGACGGGCACGTTCCTTCCACTGATTCCGACGACAGGACGCGGTTCCTTCCACTGACTATGATCTGGCTTCCCTAAGTTTAAAGCACAGTAAATTGGCCCTTTGTTTAGAACGTTTGAAGGCCCCTGCTATAGACGCTTTCCAAAGTTTAATGGAAAGCCTTCATAGAAGAGTGGGGGGCTGGTATAACCAGGAAGGGGAGAGCCTTCATCTTCATATGAATGACTATGGTTTTGGAATAGCGTTTTCATCAAGGTCGATATGGGTTGATGGTCCATTGTTCAGACTTTTAGCCATATAGGTATATTCTGAGGTCTATGTATTGGTGCTTCTGTCAGTAATTAAAAGGCATGAAAAGGAGCTCCCAGTTTGCGGTTACTAGTAATTAAAATTAACATTGCACATAACGATTTTGTCCTTCTGCAGAAATTTCAAATCTCCTAATTGCAACAAGAAGGCCCTGGACTGGCAACCCGTCTACCATATCAGCCAGCTGAGTTTCCATAGAATACTGGAAGGAGGAGATTATACAAGTGAGTAGAGTGTTTTGGTTACTTGGAAATGATTACACAATGAGATTTCGTTGTGTGTGTGTGTATATATGTATGTGTGTGTGTGTGTGTGTGTGTGTGCTATATATATATAATAAATATATATATTACATACATACATACATACATACATACATACATACATACATACATCACATATTTATTTGACTTGAAAGGTGCGTCTGTTTTAGACCTATACAATAAAGGAGCTGCAGCGTGCAGTAACCTGAAAGAAATTGGATGAAGTCTACAGAATGGACTCCAACCAGTTATGGACTTAATTTATACACCTTTGATGTGGGCCCAGCCCCCCTCCTCCCTGCTAATCTCCAGTCACGTACACACTACTAGTTTTATTTTTTTCGTTCAACCCAGTGGATTGAAAATAAACACCACAAGCTCAAGTCAGACTCGCTGTACAAACAATCCGATGTTAGTACAACCGATTTCCCCTGCTGTGCTAGTGTGTTCTGACAGGGGGGCGTGCCCCCCTCCCCACGCTAGAAACACTTCAGCCAGCGCTCTTGGCCATTGGCTGAGAGCGCTGACCATGAGCAGGTTGGCAGACCGTTTTTGGTCATAACCCTTTCGACAGAAGCGCTTCTGTCAGACCGTCTGCTGTACCCACAGGCTGGTTGTCTGCCAGTTAGATAGAAACCGTCGACATTCGGCCCGTGTGTAATCTAGGCTTTAGGAGCAGATTACTTCTGTGTGAATGGACACTGGGCAGTAGTGTTGAGAGGAGTTTACAATGAGCAATGTTATATTACTTCATTGAAACTTCTCTGGTTCCTGCATAGCAACAGAAAGGGGCGACTTAACCTCAGTTTGCCCTCCTGCCCACCTCGGGGTCCACACTGCAACCACCACTGCCACATCTTATATCTTCAGCCATTGGGCAGCCGGTTGAAGAGAGCTCACCGTTTTGAGTTGCAATATCCCGCCTCTGATCTCTGCATCTAATAGATGAGTGGTCTAGTAGTGGACCCTGCACTGTCTATGCCAGTGGTTCTCAACCTGGGGGTCGGACCCCCTTGGGGGTCAAATGAGATTTGCCAGGGTCACCAAAGCCTGGGCTGTTCCTGAAGCCTGCAGCCGCCCACTCAGCCTCTTCACAGCCGCCCCATTTAGTTCATGGCATAGCTGGGGGCTGGGACTAAGGTCAGCTGACTGATGAGGAATGTGAAGTGGGAGGGGCGGGAGGAGACCCTATCTGCTGAATTCAGCATAGGTTGTCACTGTTACAAGAAATCACAAAGTCGGAGACACAGTGAGTAACACTACCTGTGATTATAGTTGCCTTTAAAAGTCCCCACTACAGTTCACAGATCAGCAGATGACCTTGATCAAGAGCACCTAAGTTGGATGATCCCACTCCCTGCCAGCACTGCCACTGATCCCAACTCCCCGCCAGCACTGCCACTGATCCCAACTCCCCGCCAGCACTGCCACTGTCCCAACTCCCCGCCAGCACTGCCACTGATCCCAACTCCCCGCCAGCACTGCCACTGATCCCACTCCCCGCCAGCACTGCCACTGATCCCAACTCCCCGCCAGCACTGCAACTGAGCCCAACTCCCCGCCAGCCACTGCCACTGATCCCAACGCCCCGCCAGCACTGCCACTGATCCCAACTCCCCACCAGGGTGTAAGAGAAGGAATAAAAATAGAGAATACATGGAAGGGAGAGAAAAAGAGGAGGAGGAACAAAGAAAAAGGAAGAGAAGAGAATAAGAGAAAGAACAAAAAAGACATCTAGAGAGGGATGGGGAACAAACAAGAAATTAGGATAGAGAGAGATAAAAGGGAAAGAAAGAAGAACTATGAGAAAGAGTGGTACATCCTAAAATGCACTATAAGGGGTTTTAATATTGTATGAGTGGAAGGGACTCAGTGAGCGCTAAATGTGGGTTAGGGGGTTAGGGGCACAAATTACTTGTCTTGCCTTGGGTGCCAACAACCCACGATAAGAAAATATTTTACCGTTGGGGGGGGGGTCCCCACAGCTTGGGAAATTTTATCAAGGGGTCACGGCACTAGACAGGTTGAGAACCACTGTCATGCATCTACAGGCAATGTATAAACACACATAAAAATTTTTTACGGGGGGAAAGGAAGTCTACTTCCTCGCAAGCTAAAGCCAAGAAAGCTTCAGAGAGGTGCCAGGTGGAGGCCCGGATTCAGATACATTGTGTATCTTTGCGGCGGGCGTAACGTATCTCGGATACGTTACGCCGCTGTAATTAGGGCGCAAGTTCCGTATTCAGAAAGAACTTGCGCCCTATGTTACGGCGGCGTAACGTATGTGGTCCGGCGTAAGCCCGCCTAATTCAAATGTGGATGATGTGGGCGTGTTTTATTGAAATTTAGTGTGACCCCACGTATTTGACGTTTTTTACGAACGCCGCATGCGCCGTTCGTGAAAGAATCCCAGTGCGCATGCTCGAAATTACGCCGCAAATCGTCAATGCTTCAGAGGCGAACGTAACTTATGTACAGCCCTATTCGCGAACGACTTACGCAAACGACGTAAAATTTTCAAAATTCGACGCGGGACGACGTCCATACTTAACATAGGATACGCCTCATATAGCAGGGTAACTTTACGCCGGAAAAAGCCTAACGTAAATGACGTAAAAAAATGCGCCGGGCGGACGTACGTTTCGGAATCGGTGTATCTACCTAATTTGCAGATTCCTTGCGTAAATATACGGAAGCGCCACCTAGTGGCCAGACGTAAATATGCAGCCTAAGATACGACGGTGTAAGACACTTACGCCGGTCGGATCTTAGGGAAATCTATGCGTAACTGATTCTATGAATCAGTCGCATAGATACGACCCCGCACACTCAGAGTTACGACGGCGTATCTGGAGATACGCTGTCGTAACTCGTATCTGAATCCGGGCCGGAGTCTCCTCACTTGTGCTGGACCAAATAACCAATAACATTGGTTTTGAGCTTCCTGGAAGTAGCGGTGTGCAGCTAGGCCATACCAGGCCTTCAGAACTTCTTACCAGAACCGAGGGCTCGCACGCACATGCGTGGGAGTGACATCATCGCGGATCCAGCCACTCACAGCGCCGGAGCCCACAAACCCGGAAGAAAGGCTGAGGGAACATGTTCTCCCTCTCAGCGGTGTGCGGACACCACTGGAAGGACTTTGTTCTAAGGTAAGTATTTCATAATGTGCTAGTATGCACACAGGCTTCAGATGCCATGCATACTAGCACATTATGCCATAGTCCTTGCATTTTTTTTCAGCCTTCTACTACTGCTTTAAGACTGTGTAGCCTCCCTTTGGCAGGTGCAGTGAGGGGTGGAGTGGGGCTGGTAATATTTTCTTTCTTTTCCATGCAGCCATATGACTGTATCAATGGTGGTTACTTTTCCAAAAATAATCGGGGTGGTCAGCGTTGTATCCATGGCCTGTGTGTTCCCAGCGCCAACTATGGTAGATTCTGGGTGCCCTAGCTGCAGTGGAGCATTACTGTAACTGTACTGCCCCCCTCCCCTGTATGTATTTCACTTCTAAATATTTCAGGTATATCATGGAATGAATGTGTCAGGCACTGAAATGCTTGTTTGTTTACCTTCAGATGGAGCACATGGGCCGAGGACCAGAACCCAGATCTATGAGGGAAGACTCGACTACAAGGACGACAATGACAGTGAAATTAGCACTTCAGAGAAGGAGATTAAAGTCATTCTGAAAGTGTTGGACCCCAGCCACAGGGATATTTCACTGGTATGTCCTTTCCAAAAAGACTATTGCGTACCTTCTACTCTGGTAATATTCCAAATCATAGATGTCAGTCTATTCTCTGAAATTCCGTTTTAAGATTTAATCTGTTAATCATAAGTCATTTCCAATATTTATAAATCTGCTTTTTTTTTTTTTTATGCAATACCTGGTGATCCTGCCATGAAGGTTATTAATCAGGCACTTCCTTTTCTAGCTTGACAATGCTTTCTCTCTCTCTCTCTCCTCTCTCTGTTGTGCTCCTGTGTTGTCACATTGGGGTTGATTTACTAAAGCTGAAGGGTGCAAAATCTGGTGCAGCTCTTTACAGAAACCAATCGGCAGCCATTTATTTATTTTTTGTTAAAGCTTAAAGGGATTGTAAAGGTTTGTTTTTAATTTTCTAAATCGGTTCCTTTAACTACTTCATTACTGGGAACTTAAAGCCCCCTTCCTGCCCAGACCAATTTTCAGCTTTCAGCGCTGACTCATTTTGAATGACGATTGCGCGGTCATACAACACTGTACCCAAATTATATTTTTATCATTTTTTTCCTACAAATAGAGCTTTCTTTTGGTGGTATTTGATCACCTCTGCGGTTTTTATTTTTTTGCGCTATAAACAAAAATAGAGCGACAGTTTTGAAAAAAATGCAATATTTTTTACTTTTTTCTATAATAAATATCCCCCAAAAATATATAAAAAAACATTTTTTTTTCCCTCAGTTTAAGCCGATACGTATTCTTCTACATATTTTTGGTAAAAAAAAATCGCAATAAGCGTTTATCGGTTGGTTGCGCAAAATTTATAGCGTTTACAAAATAGGGGGATAGTTTTATTGCATTTTTATAAAAAAAACATTTTTCTACTAATGGCGGCGATCAGCGATTTTTTTTTTTGACTGCGACATTATGGCGGACACTTCGCACAATTTTGACACATTTTTGGGACCATTGTCATTTTCACAGCAAAAAATTATTTTAAATTGCATTGTTTATTGTGAAATGACAATTGCAGTTTGGGAGTTAACCACAGGGGGGCGCTGAAGGAGTTATGTTTCACCTAGTGTGTGTTTACAACTGTAGGGGGGTGTGGCTGTAGGTCTGACGCCATCGATTGTGTCTCCCTATAAAAGGGATCACTCGATCGATGCAGCCGCCACAGTGAAGCACGGGGAAGCCGTGTTTACATACGGCTCTCCCCGTTCTTCAGCTCCGGGGAGCGATTGCGAGGGGGCGGCTAGAAACGAATAGCCGATCCCTCATCCTGGATCGCTCCCAGATGATTTCCGACCACTGCATGTACGGGGGGGGGGAGGGGGTCCCGATGAACCCCCGACCCGCGGAAAGGCAGGGACGTAAATGTACGCCCATCTGCCTGTACGTGCCATCTGTGGATGTATATGTACATGCAGCGGTCGTTAAGTGGTTAAGCTAGTGCATTGTTGGTTCACTTACCTTTTCCTTCCATTCCCCTTCTAATTTTTTTTTTCTTTGTCTGAATTTCTCACTTCCTGTTCCTCCTCAGTAAGCTGTTCTGGCTGACTAACCCCCAGCCAGATGATGTGGGCAAGCTTACTGAGGAGAAACAGGAAGTGAGAAATTCAGACAAAGAAAAAAAACAATTAGAACGGAAATTAAAGAAAAAAGGTAAGTGAACCAACAATGCACTAGCTTAAAGAAACCTATTTAGAAAATAAAAAACAAACCTTTAGTATCACTTTAAGGCGTTTGTACACCCTGTACAACCACTTTTACCTACAGGTGAGCCTAGATTAAGGTTTACCTGTAGGTGCTGGAAATATCTCCTAAACCTACACGGCTTAGGAGATATTTACAATAGAGACTTGCGCCGATGTCTACGGCGCATGCGCACTTTAGAAACGGCGATCATACCATTTCTAAAGGAGGACATGCCGTGACTGGCGGCTCCCGCGCGCATGCACAGGAGTGACATCATCGCGGCTCCAGCCAATCACAGCGGCAAAGCCGCGATAACCGGAAGTAACTCCGGGACGACATGGCGCTGGCCAGTGCTGTGTCGGGCACTGCAGCGGGGGCTTCTGTCCCAGGTATTACATAATGAGCAAGTGTGCTATGCATACAAGCTCATTATGCCTTTGTCCTGCAGGTGTTCGTTTTAAAAAAAAAAATTAAAGTGGGTTTACAACCACTAGGGTAAAGGAAGCTATTTAGGGGGGGGAAATCCTTTACAACCCCTTTATAGGCTTAAAGCGGAGCTCCACCCAAAAATGGAAGCTCTGCCGGAAGTTAGGGGCCCCCCCCCTGCAGCCTGCCTATTCACAGCATGCTTTGCGCATGCGCAGCAGGGGAATCGGCTGTAAAGCTGCAAGGCTTCACTGCCGGTTTCCCATAGTGGAGATGGCGGCTGCAGCACCCAATAGCCGAATAAAAAAAAAAACGGATCAGTTGAGGACACCGCTGGTTTCCTGGACAGGTAAGTGTTCTAATATTAAAAGTCAGCAGGTAAAATATTTGACTTTTATTTTTTTCCTGAAGGGGCTCCTCTTTAAAAGACAAGTGCACTTGCCTAACTTGAACCTTGCATTGCTCATGCACACTTATCCTGATACAACAAGGAAGGGAGGGGTTGGGTCTGGGAAGGGGATTAAAAGTGCATTTTATCCTTTTTTTTTGTGCACTTGTCTTTTTAAGTAAATATAGATGATATGATAGAAGGGTGTGCTGAGCCTCCCTCTCCTATGTCTCTGTTTGCAAAGTTGTGTTGCAAGCAGTGGGAGTGTCACAAAGAGTTCTACAAATGTTAATACAAAGCCGTGTGCTTAAAGTGACACTACAGGTTTAATTATTTTGTTTGTTTTATATAACAAGCATGTCATACTACCTCTACTGGTGCAGCTCGTTTTGCACAGAGTGGCCCCGATCGTCTTCTTCTGTGGTCCCTCGGCGGCTCTCGCGGCACCTCTTCGCATTAGATAACCCCCTAGAGAAGCGCTCTTACCTTGCAGGCGCACTCCCGAGTCCAGCATTCGCCCTCCATAGCCGCCCACTGCAGGGCTTGGCCCCGCCCCCCCCGGTGGCGGCGTCATTGGATTTGATTGACGGCAGCAGGAGCCAATGGCTGCGCTGCTATCAATCTATCCAATGAAGAGCTGGGAACCCTGGGCAGAGAGACTGCCCGTCCTCGGCGTGGGACATTCCAGAGCTCAGGTAAGTAAAACGGGAGGGGGGGCTGGGGGGCCGGTGACTGACACAAGTTTTTTCACCTTAATGCATAGGATGCATTAAGGTGAAAAAACAGGAGGATTTACCACCCCTTTAACCTGTAATATTTGTCAGCCAGACTTCAGATAATGTGAGCTGGATTAGTAATTACAATAGCTGTCCTGTTGGAACTATTGTCTGGTTTCTCCAGCACAGTCACATATTTGTATGTGTGTGTGTGTGTGTTTATATATATAATTACACACACACACATTTTTATATATATACACATACACACACAATATATATATATATATATATAATGTGTGTGTGTGTGTGTGTGTGTGTGTGTGTGTGTGTATATATATATATATATATATATATATATATATATATATATATATATATATATATAATGTGTGTGTGTATATATATATATATATATATGCACACATATACATATACATACACACACACACCGTATCTCACAAGACGACCAATTGGCTATTGCTGCTGTCAATCAAATCCAGTGATTTGATCCAGTGATCCAATTGACACAGCAGCGGGACTTGGAAACCAAACCTGCAAGGGTGACCCCAGGGAAAGATTTCCGTGGGGGCACCCAATTAAGAGGAGGAGCCATGAGTGCTGTTGGGGCACCCCAGAAGAGGAGGATCGGGGCAAAACCATTGCACAGAGCAGGCAAGTATTATAGGCACGTTTTTGTTGTTTCTATTTTACAACCCCTTTTAATACAAACTAAGGCTGCTTTCACATTGGGTAGCGGAGGTGCGGTGGACGGCATAGCCGCGCTATTTTAGCGCCGCTATACCGTCCTATTTACCGCGATATTCGGGCGCTAGCGGTGAGGTTTTAACCCCCGCTAGCGGCCGAAAAAGGGGTTAATACCGCCCGCATTGCATGGTATTACCACGGTTTTCCATTGATTTCAATGGGAAGGCACGGTATAGGAGCGGTGAACACCCCGCTCCTATACCGCTCCAAAGATGCGGCTAGCAGGACTTTTGGAGCGCTCCTGCTACCGCACCGCTTCAGTTTGAAAGCCTTTGGGCTTTCAGATTGAAGCCTGCAGGGCATTAATTTTTCATGCGGTATAGCAGCGCTATTTTTAGCGCTGTACCGCATGAAAAACGCCTCACTGTGAAAAGGGGTCTTGGTGACCTCATGACCTGTCATATGCACTTCAAGCTTCCATGAATGAATAGCACTCTGTGAATGGAGGCTGTTTGGATGAATAAAAGGGCCACTCTTCCACTCATAGATCTTTTTATCATCTTTTTATCATTCTTGGAATCTATAGTACAACTGTCACTGGAACAAGTGTCCCCTTTTGGAAGATTTTTTTTCCCTGTACCTGGGACAACTCCAAATTTTGGATTTTTCCATCACTGTCCCCTCTGGTTACCAGGACAGCAAATCGTGAGGGGACACAGGCAGCCAAGGGGGTTGTAGATACACTTTAACCACTTGCCGACCTCCTCATGTAGATATACGTCGGCAGAATGCACGGACAGGCACATGTACGTACCTGTACGTCCTCTGCTTGACGTGGGTGGGGGGTCCGATCGGGACCCCCCCCCCGGTACATGCGGAGGTCGGGTCCGCTCGGGGAGCAATCCGGGACGACGGCGCGGCTATTCGTTTATAGCCGCTCCGTCGCGATCGCTCCCCGGAGCTGAAGAACGGGGAGAGCCGTGTGTAAACATGGCTTCCCCGTGCTTCACTGTGGCGGTGTATCGATCGAGTGTCCCTTATAAAAGGGATGACTCGATCGATGATGTCAGTCCTACAGCCACACCCCCCCTACAGTTGTAAACACACACTACTAAGTGAACACTAAATGTTACAGCACCCCCTGTGGTTAACTCCCAAACTGCAACTGTCATTTTCACAATAAAGAATGCAATTTAAATGCATTTTTTGCTGTGAAAATTACAATGGTCCCAAAAATGTGTCAAAATTGTCCGAAGTGTCCGCCATAATGTCGCAGTCACGAAAAAAATCGCTGATCGCCGCCATTAGTAGTAAAAAAAAATAAAACTATCCCTATTTTGTAAACGCTATAAATTTTGCGCAAACCAATCGATAAACGCTTATTGCGTTTATTTTACCAAAAATAAGTAGAAGAATACGTATCGGCCTAAACTGAGGAAAAAAAAATTGTATATATGTTTTTGGGGGATATTTATTATAGCAAAAAGTTAAAAATATTGCATTTTTTTCAAAATTGTCGCTCTATTTTTGTTTATAGCGCAAAAAATAAAAACCGCAGAGGTGATCAAATACCACCAAAAGAAAGCTCTATTTGTGGGGAAAAAAGGACGCCAATTTTGTTTGGGAGCCACGTCGTACGACCGCGCAATTGTCTGTTAAAGCGACGCAGTCCCGAACTGTAAAAACCCCTTGGGTCTTTAGGCAGCATATTGGTCCGGGGCTTAAGTGGTTAAATAAACCACAACACACCCCCCCTCCCCCCCCAAAAAAAAAAATGTACTCCGCCGTGTTGGTCTGGCAAGACATGGTGTTTTCCTCTGTATCTCATTACTTTTCCCTTTATCCCTCTAACAGGCATTTTTTGAGACAGCCAGTATGATGAGGCAAGTGTCACACAAGCATATTGTACTGCTCCATGGCGTATGTGTGCGGGATGTAGAAAGTAAGTGAAACCTTTGCTAAATGATTATTTGTTTCTTACAGGGAACCGTCAGCGCTGCCTTAAAGCGTTTTAAACCCCAACTTTTCATATTCCTGATATGTGTCTGCTGTGCCATGTACTTGTATGAGAAAGTCTCTTTTTTTGTATTGTTTCCTTTATGTGAAATCCCCGGTGTTCCCGCCAGTCCCTCTGCTTTCCTATTAAAAACTGACCACACTAAGTGGGAGAGCACGCCATGGCCAGTTCTCTAGCTGTGCTGGGAACTCGGCCTGCTCTCTTCCAATGATCAGACTTGCCCTGACACTCCATTCCTCCCTGCGCAGCCATTCACTGGGAAGCTCAAAGTACTGCTGCTTTTCCTCCTCCCCCAGCTCTTATGAAGCTGAGAACAGAGGGAATGTGATCACTTATAAAGAAGGTGTTTATAATGTTTTTTTTTTCTTATCTATACACAAATGTTTTCTATTTTAAAACTGAATGGGTTATTTTACAAGGTAATTGTTTACAATCACTTAGCCGATGAGTAGAAAAAGTCGAGTGTATCACAAGTTCAAGATAATGTAGATCTAGATAATGTAGATATCTGAGTATTAAAACCTAAAGGGGTTGTGAAGGTACAATTCCCTCCCCCCCCCCCTAAATAGCTTCCTTTACCTTAGTGCAGTCCTCCTTCACTTACCTCATCCTTACATTTTGCTTTTAAACGTCCTTATTTCTTCTGAGAAATCCTCACTTCCTGTTCTTCTGTCTGTAACTACACACAGTAATGCGAGGCTTTCTCCCTGGTGTGGAGTGTCGTGCTCGCCCCCTCCCTTGGATTACAGGAGAGTCAGGATGCTCTCTACGTTGCAGATAGAGAAAGGAGCTGTGTGATAGTGGGCGTCCTGACTCTCCTGTAGTCCAGGGGAGGGGGCGAGCACGACACTCCACACCAGGGAGAAAGCCTTGCATTACTGGGCCGGATTCAGATACCTGAGCGTATCTGTCCGGCCCGCGTAACGTATCTCCGATACGTTACGCCGCTCTAACTTTGGACGCGAGTTCTTTATTCAGAAAGAACTTGTGCCCTTAGTTACGGCGGCGTAACGTATGTGTTGCGGCGTAATGCCGCGTAATTCAAATGGCGATGTAGGGGGCATGTTTTATTCAAATTTGTGTTGACCCTGCGTTTTTTACGTTTAGTTGAACGGCGCATGCGCCGTCCGTAAAATATCCCAGTGTGCATAGCTCTAAATGACGTCGCAAGGACGTCATTGGTTTCGACGTGAACGTAAATTACGTCCAGCCGTATTCGCGAACGACTTAAGCAAACAACGTAAAAAATCCAAAACTCGGCGCGGGAACGACGGCCATACTTAACATTAGCTACCCCTCATATAGCAGGGGTAACTATATGCCGGAAAAAGCCGAACGCAAACGACGTAAAAAAAAGCGGCGGTCGTTCGTTTCTGAATCGGCGTAAATCCTAATTTGCATATTCCTTGCGTAAAACATACGGAAGCGCCATCTAGCGGCCAGCCTGAAATTGCAGCCTAAGATCCGACGGTGTAAGACACTTACACCTGGCGGATCTTAGGGATATCTATGCGTAACCTGATTCTCTGAATCAGTCGCATAGATATGACCAACGGAACTCAGAGATATGACGGCGTATCAGGAGAAACGCCATCGTATCTCTTTCTGAATCCGGCCCAGTGTGTGGAGTGACACTTCTTCTTTTTTTTTTTACTGCTTGATTTGATTTTAAAACAGCAATTGCAGTTATATATACACCGCTTTGCATGGCAGACTGTAGTGACAATGCTATTCTGAATCCATATCCTCGTTGGTGAATATTGGTGGGGTGGAAAAGAGCTTTTATAGCCTTTTTTCCCTATTGTGGCTCTTGACTGTTAATAACCTTACAGGACAATGCATGCGTGAAAACAAGACGCCTTTCCAGTGCAGTTCATGACGATAACACACATTACCTTAATGCACCATTAGACACGCTGTGGTGCCATCAGTTAGGAACATGTACAGTAAAACCTTGGACTGCGAGTATAATTCGTTCCAGAAACATGCTTGTAAACCAAAGCACTTGTATATCAAAGCATTTTTTTTTTTTACAGAGTATAAAAGAGAAGAGAGGCGCCTCTAAGTGTAGCAATATGTTTGCTAAATGTTGTACCTTCATTAAAATGTAACCGTATTGCTACACTTAGAGGCTCCTCTCTTCTCTTTTATACTCAGATGTGACATGACGCTACTCTTATATCAAGACATCGCTTGTATATCAAGGCAACATTTATTAAAACATTTTGCTTTTCTTGCAAAACGCTCTCAAACCAAGTTACTCTCAAACCAAGGTTTTACTGTACAGGTGAAACGGTCCCAACACATGTTTTGCAGCACACTAAAAGACACTAATGTGCATTGTGGTGTTCTGCATTGCCAAACAAGGTGCATGTTCTTTTATTTATTTATTTTATGTTTTGTTCTGTTGCCAGGCCATTTTCTTGCACGTGTTTTACAAAATAATTTTAGGCCTGAAGATTAGTTAAAGTGATTGTAAAAGATCACCTTGTAAAACAACCCATGCGGTTTAAAATTAGAAATGAAAAGCAAAACGTTTTTGTATAGATCTAAAAAAAACATTGGCCCGGATTCAGGTAGATTTTCCCCTTATTTTACGGAGGCGCATGGCAGCGTTTTTTGCCCTGCGCCCCCGCAAATTTACTGCGCTACCCGCGATTCACGGAGCAGTAGCTCCGTAAATTGCGTGTGCGCTGTGTAAACTTGCCCTGCGTAAGGGCGCCTAATGTAAATGATCCCGTAGGGGGCGGGAATCATTTAAATTAGGCGCGCTCCCGCGCCGAGCGTAGAGCGCATGCTCCGTCGGGAAACTTTCCCGACGTGCATTGCGAAAAATGACGTCGCAAGGACGTCATTTGCTTCAAAGTGAACGTGAATGGCGTCCAGCGCCATTCACAAATCACTTACGCAAACGACGTAGATTTCAAATATCGCGACGCGGGAACGACGGGTATCCTTTAGCATTGGCTGCGCGTGCTATTAGGATGTGCAACCTTATGCGAAACCAGACGTACGCAAACTACGTAAATTGCGTACGCAGGGCTCGCGCAACGTTGTGAATCAGTGTTAGTATGCAATTTGCATACTATACACTGAGCACAATGGGAGCGCCCCCTAGCGGTCATGCCACGCAGATTTTAGGCTGCAGTCGGCGTTGTTCCTGAATCAGGAGCATTCGTAACGCCGGGGCAAGTAAGCAATTGCGCTGTGTAACCTATGGTTACACAGGCGCAATTGCTTCTTGAATCTGGGCCATTATAAATACCTTTTTAATTTGTTTTTATTTATTTTTTTATTTAGAGCGGAGGTCCACCCTAAAAAAAAAAAACAACAAAAAGGCTAAAAAAAATAATCATACTTACCAGAAATGGCTGTTGCTAGGCAGATCGTCCTAATCTGCCACTTCTTTTTCCGCGGTAGTGATCTTCTCTCTTCTCCTCCTCCTCCTCCTCGCGTTGCCTCCTGAGAAATGGGGCGCGCTGTCTTCTGGGAACTCTGTGTCCCCCAAGAGGACAGCCGCCCATTCACAAAGCGCCGCACGACTCGCACATGCGCAGTAGGAAACGGGCAGTAAAGCCTGCACACAATACGGAGAATGAATCGCCTCGGGGCGGCTGACATCGCAGGCACGCTGGACAGGTAAATGTGCTTATTAAAAGTCAGCAGCTACAGTGTTTGTAGCTGCTGACTTGAAAAAAAAAGAAAAAAAAAATTCCCAGCTGGACCTCCGCTTTAACCACTTGCCCACCAGCCGCCGCAGTTTTACGGCGGCAGGTCGGCTCGGCTGCGCGAAATCGCGTAATATAACGTGATTTCGCATTTCAGCCCCCTTCAGTAGAACACACTCAGGGAACATACTTAACCCCTTCCTCGCCCCCTAGTGCTAACCCCTTCCCTGCCAGTGATTTTTTTTATAGTAATCAGTGCATTTTATAGCACTGATCACTATAAAAATGCCAATTGGTCTCAAAAATGTGTCAAAAGTGTCCGAAGGGTCCTCCATAAGGTCGCAGTACCGAAAAAAATCGCAGATCGGCGGGCGCCATTACTAGTAAAAAAATATTAATAAAAATGCCATAAAACTATCCCCTATTTTGTAGACGCTATGGCCCAGATTCTCAAAGGGCTTACGACGGCGCAACGCCATGTACGCCGTCGTAAGTCCTAATCTGGGCCGTCGTATCTATGCGACTGATTCTTAGAATCAGTTACGCATAGATATCCATTTGATCCGACAGGCGTAAGGCTCTTACGCTGTCGGATCTTAAATGCATTTTTTTTTCCCCGCTAGGTGTCGCCTCCGTCGTTTTCCCCCGTCGAGTATGCAAATTAGCTAGATACGCAAATTCCCGAACGTACGTGCGGTCGACGCAGTGAAGTTATGACGTTTACGTTAGGTTTGCGTGGCGTAAAGTTGCCCCTGCTATATGAGGGGCAACCAATGTTAAGTATGGCTGGGCGCCATTTACGTTCACGTCGAAACCAATGACGTCCTTGCGACGTCATTTGGAGCAATGCACCCTGGGAAATTTTCCGGACGGCGCATGCGCAGTACGTTCGGGCGCGGGAACGCGCTTAATTTAAATGCTCCACGCCCCCTACCCCGGCTAATTTGAATTAGGCGGGCTTGCGCCGGGTGATTTACGCTACGCCGCCGCAACTTTACAGGCAAGTTCTTTGTGAATAAAGCACTTGCCTGTAAAACTTGCCGGCGGCGTAACGTAAATCAGATACGTTACGCCCGCCGAGTTTTACGCCATTCTACGAGAATCTGGGCCTATAACTTTTGCGCAAACCAATCAAACGCTTTTTTTTTACGAAAAATATGTAAAGCATACGTATCGGCCTAAACTAAGGAAAAATATTTTTTTGTTTTGGGGGATATTTATTACACAAAGTAAAAAATATTCATTTTTTTTCAAAATTGTCACTCTATTTTTGTTTATAGCACAAAAAATAAAAACCGCAGAGGTGATCAAATACCACCAAAAGAAAGATCTATTGTGGGGAAAAAAGGGCGCCAATTTTGTTTGGGAGCCACGTCGCACGACCGCGCAATTGTCAGTTAAAGCGACGCAGTGCCGAATCGCAAAAAGTGGCCCCGGTCATTGACCAGCAAAATGGTCCGGGGCTGAAGTGGTTAAATGTAATCTTATGGGAAGACTGTTGTTGACATGAAGGGTCTGGCGTCTCATTAATGTCGGAGGTTTTGCTTTGTTCATTAGAAAGGAAATTGCTTACGGAAGACCTGTACTGTATCCACATCTCATTTCTGGATAGCTGTATCTAGACATTCTCTTCATCTGATTTATAAGTCGCTGTTAGAATTGTATCTGACTTTGCTTTCCTGTTAATGGGAGATGCAGCAACAATGGCCCAGATTCAAGTAGAATCGCGCAATATTTGCGTGGGCAAAGAGCAAATTTTTTTCTCTGCGCCCACGCAAATATTGCGTTTTGCCCGCGATTCACGGAGCAGTTGCTCCGTAAATTGCGCGGGCAATATGCTAAGCAGCCGGGCGCAAGGCTGCCTAATGTAAATGATCCCGCCGGGGGCGGGAATCATTTAAATTAGGCGCGCTCGCCGCGCCGAGCGAACAGCGCATGCTCCGTCGGGAAACTTTCCCGACGTGCATTGCGGCAAATGACGTCGCAAGGACGTCATTTGCTTGTAAGTGAACGTGAATGGCGTCCAGCGCCATTCACGGTTCACTTACGTAAACGACGTGAAATTTGAACGTCGCGAGCGGGAGGCGCAGCTATACTTTAGCATTGGCTGCGCCTGCTATTAGCAGGAGCAACCTTATGCTAAAGGCGCCGTACGGAAACTCCGTACCTTGCGTACGCAGGGCCCCGCGCAACTTTTGTGAATCGGTGGTAGTATGCAATTTGCATACTACACGCCGATCACAAAGACAGCGCCCCCTAGCGGCCAACGCAAGAATGCAGCCTGGGATGTGAAGGCATAAGGAGGCTTATGTCTGTCATATCCTAGGCTGCAGTCCGCGTAGCGATGTTCCTGAATCAGGAGCACTCGTTACAAAACCGGAGCAAGTAAGCACTTGCGCCGCGCAACTATGATTGCGCGGGCGCAAGTGCTTCTTGAATCTGGGCCAGTGTGTATAATTGACTATTCCACATCAATAAACGGACAATGATTTATTTCATTTCAGACATCATGGTGGAAGAATACGTGGACTTTGGTCCTCTGGATCTTTTTATGCATCGCAGGAGCGACTGTCTCACAACGCCATGGAAGTTTCAGGTGGCCAAACAGCTGGCGAGCGCGCTGAGCTACTTGGTGAGTAAAACGATGGCGACGTTGTTACGGTTCTCGATCTTGGTGTATAAAACAATACTTTTTTTTTTCTTCTGGATAACACATGGAACGGTCGGAGCCCCTCTCGGGTTTTTTATTTTGTTGCTGCTCTTGTATCCTCATTCCAGTCTATACGTTGTCTCCCATCTTTAAAGCCTAAGGCCCAGATTCACATACAATTACGTTGCTCCTGGGCAGCGTAACGAATGTGATTTACGTTCCCCCCCCAGGGGGCCGCAGGTTTTACAGGTTTACAGCCTGATTCTCAGAACACTTACCTGTAAACTTGCGGCGGTGTATCGTTAAATCGCTCGGCGCAAACCCGCCCAATTCAAATGGGGCGGGCATCCATTTAAATTAGCGTGCTCCCGCGCCGAGCGTACTGCGCATGCTCCGTCGGGTAAATTACCCGACGTGCATTGCGCTAAATGACGTCGCACCAACGTCATTTGCTTAGACGTTAACGTAAATGGCGTCCAGCGCCATCACGACGTCTTACGCAAACGACGTAATTTTTTAAAATTTCGACGCGGGAATGACGGCCATACTTAACATTGGTTGCCCCTCATAATAGCAAGGGGCAACTTTACCGCGTCAGAATGGCTACGGAAACTACGTAAATTCTCTGCGTCGAGCGCGCGTACGTTCGGGAATCGCCGTAATTTGCTAATTTACATAAGCACGGGGAAAACGACGTCCGCGACACCTAGCGGCGGGAAACAAAATTGCATTTTAGATCTGACAGCGTAAGAGCCTTACGCCTGTCAGATCTAATGGGAATCTATGCGTACTGATTCTAAGAATCATTCGCATAGATACCCGGGGCCAGATGAGGAGTTACGACGGCGCAAATGGTTTTGCGCCGTCGTAACGCCTTTGAGAATCTGGGCCTAAGTCCCTATTTACTTTTACTTTAAATCCAGGGGCCTTCAAACATTTTAAACAAAAAAGGGGCCAGTTTACAGTCCTTCAGACTTTTAGAAGGGCCAATGGGAGTAGAAAATGCCTTGGGCTTGGTGGCCAGTGGGAGTAAAAAAAAAAAAACATAGTGCGTGTGATCAGTAGGAGGAATAGTGCCCCATTGTTGGTGTCGGTGTAAAGAGTAGTGCCCTATCGCTGGTGTCAGTGGCAGGAGTAGTTTCCCATCATTGAGGTCAGTGGCAGGAACAGTGCCCCATCGTTGGTGTCCGTGGCAGGAGTAGTGCCCCAGTGTTGGTGTCCGTGGCAGGAATAGTACCCCAGTGTTGGTGTCAGTGGCAGGAGTTGTGCCCCATGGTTGGTGTCAGTGGCAGGAGTTGTGCCCCATGGTTGGTGTCGGTGGCAGGAGTTGTGCCCCATGGTTGGTGTCAGTGGCAGGAGTTGTGCCCCATGGTTGGTGTCAGTGGCAGGAGTTGTGCCCCATCGTTGAGGTCAATGGCAGGAATAGTGCCCTATCGTTGGTGTCAGTGACAGGAGTAGTTTCCCATCGTCAGTAGCAGGAGTCGGTGGTGTCGTTGGCAGGAGTAGTGCTCCATCGTTGGTGTTGTTTGCTGGAGTAGTTACCCATCGTTGGTGTCGTTGGCAGGAGTAGTGCCCCATCGTTGGTATCGTTGGCAGGTGTAGTGCCCAATCCTTGGTGTCGTTGGCAGGTGTAGTGCCCAATCCTTGGTGTCGTTGGCAGGTGTAGTACCCCATCCTTGGTGTCGTTGGCAGGTGTAGTGCCCCATCCTTTTTTTTTTTTTTTTATCTTTTTTTTTTATTAGTTTTTTACAAGTACAGGTACATTGATCCAAAAAGGAATGGCACAGTAGTTGGAACAATACCGCATATCATGACACACAGAAATGTAGTGCCCCATCCTTGGTGTCGTTGGCAGGTGTAGTGCCCCATCCTTGGTGTCGTTGGCAGGTGTAGTGCCCCATCCTTGGTGTCGTTGGCAGGTGTAGTGCCCCATCCTTGGTGTCGTTGGCAGGTGTAGTGCCCCATCCTTGGTGTCGTTGGCAGGTGTAGTGCCCCATCCTTGGTGTCGTTGGCAGATGTAGTGCCCCATCCTTGGTGTCGTTGGCAGGTGTAGTGCCCCATCCTTGGTGTCGTTGGCAGGTGTAGTGCCCCATCCTTGGTGTCGTTGGCAGGTGTAGTGCCCCATCCTTGGTGTCGTTGGCAGGTGTAGTGCCCCATCCTTGGTGTCAGTGGTAGGCGTCATTACCCACTGTTATTGTCAATGAGAGTAATTCTGCCCCCCCCCCCCCCCCGGTGGAAAGAATGGCACCTCATAATTGGTGTCAGTGGGAGGAAATATTGTCTCGGATCAATGAGAGAAAGATTGCCCCAAGGGCCAGATAAAGGAAAGCAAAGGGCCACTTCCACTGCTTTAGATAGTTTGGCCCAGCTATTACCTTTACTAATAGATGTGACAGTGGGGGGTTATTTACGAAAGGCAAATCCACTTTGCACTACTTGGAAGTGCAGTCGCTGTAGATCCGAGGGGGACATGCAAGGGGAATATAAAAAATAGCATTTTATCTTGCACATGATTGGATGAAAAAATCACTCCTTACTTTATTCAGAATAAAAAAAACGAAGTTTGGCCTTTAGATCTGTTTTACCAGAGAGGAAAATAATCCCAGACGGCGCTAATGTTTGTGAGCGGATTGCAAGAGATGGGGGTTGAGGGGGTTTGGGGGGAGATGGGGGGGTTGGGGATGAGGGAGGAGATGGGGGGTGAGGGGGGTTGGGGATGAGGGAGTAGATGGGGGGTGAGGGGGGTTGGGGAGATGGGGGGTGAGGGGGGGTTGGGGATGAGGGAGGAGATGGGGGGGGTGAGGGGGGGTTGGGGATGAGGGAGGAGATGGGGGGGTTGGGGATGAGGGAGGAGATGGGGGGGTGAGGGGGGGGTGGGGATGAGGGGGGTGAGGGAGATGCGCGGGTGAGGGGGGTTGGGGATGAGGGAGGAGATGGGGGATGAGGGGGGTTGGGGATGAGGGAGGAGATGGGGGGGGTTGGGGATGAGGGAGGAGATGGGGGGTGAGGGGGGTTGGGGATGAGGGAGGAGATGGGGGGTGAGGGGGTTTGGGGATGGGGGGTGAGGGGGGTTGGGGATGAGGGAGGAGATGGGGGGGGTGAGGGGGGTTGGGGATGAGGGAGGAGATGGGGGGGGGGTTGGGGATGAGGGAGGAGATGGGGGGTGAGGGGGGTTGGGGATGAGGGGGGTGAGGGGAGATGCGCGGGGTGAGGGGGGTTGGGGATGAGGGGGGTTGGGGATGAGGGAGGAGATGGGGGGGGTTGGGGATGAGGGAGGAGATGGGGGGGGTTGGGGATGAGGGAGGAGATGGGGGGGTGAGGGGGGGTTGGGGATGAGGGAGGAGATGGGGGGGTGAGGGGGGGTTGGGGATGAGGGAGGAGATGGGGGGGGGTTGGGGATGAGGGAGGAGATGGGGGGTGAGGGGGGTTGGGGATGAGGGGGGTGAGGGGGAGATGCGCGGGGTGAGGGGGGTTGGGGATGAGGGAGGAGATGGGGATGAGGGGGGTTGGGGATGAGGGAGGAGATGGGGGGGTTGGGGATGAGGGAGGAGATGGGGGGTGAGGGGGGTTGGGGATGAGGGAGGAGATGGGGGGGTGAGGGGGTTGGGGATGAGGGAGGAGATGAGGGGTGAGGGGGGGTGGGGATGGGGGAGGGGAGGGGGGGTGAGGGGGGTTGGGGATGAGGGAGGAGATGGGGGGTGAGGGGGGTTGGGGATGAGGGAGGAGATGAGGGGTGAGGGGGTTGGGGAGGAGGGAGGAGAATGGGGGGGTTGGGGATGAGGGAGGAGATGGGGGATGAGGGGGGTTGGGGGTGAGGGAGGGGTGGGGGGGTTGGGGGTGAGGGGGGTGCACACTTTTTTAGTGGGATGGCCACAGCTCCCTCTCCCAAAGTCGGCATTTTACTGTCCATATTCTGGCTGTGTGTATATATATATATTGTGCAGGAAATAAATGGTTTTAGTAAGCGAGAGAAATCAATACCGCTATTAATTTTCAGTGTGCAGGGTTGACTTCCCATAATAATAGCAGTTTATTGCTAAATGGCGGTATTAAATCACTGATGAAATGCGGTAACCTCAATTAGCGGCAGTTCATTACTAATCCCATCTATCAATTACTTCTCATCTCCGGCCGGGCAGGCTGACAGCGGCTGCTGAATCAGACGTCGTTCCTGAGAGATGTCATCCATTAGATGAGTGTTTACATGCGATTCCCAGCACGGGGAGATGGCTTTTCCCATCAGCCTGGGTCTACTCTGTGGGCAAGGATTTACAGTTAGGACGTTCATTTTTTTTTTTTATGCAGTGCGATACATTCCCAACGAAGAAAACATTTCTCTGATAAAATATTATGAAATTCTGGGATCTGGCCGGCAGATGTGTGTTATCTCTTGCAGTCTAATATCTGTGTAGCGCCCCCCTGGGTCTACTGGGAGCCAGTGGCGTCACTAGGGTTGGTGTCACCTGGTGCGGTAAAACATGGTGTCACCCCCCTACACCAACTATAGTCACCCCTTTAGTATTGTCCCCCCTCCTTCAGTAGACCCCCCTCCACTAAGTATAGACCCCACTCCATCAGTACAGACCCCCCTTCACCAATTATACTTCTCCCTCAGTACAGACCCCCCTTCACCAATTATAGTTCTCCCTCAGTACAGACCCCCCGCCACGAAGTATAGACCACCCTTGATCAGTACAGACCCCCTTCCAAGTATAGACCTGGCTTACGAAGGCTTGCGCCGTCCTATCTTAGGTTGCAATATTTCGGATGGCCGCTAGGTGGCGCTACCATTGCGGTCGGCATAGAATATGTAAATTGGTAGATACGCCGATTCACGAACGTACGCCCAGCCGACGCAGTACTTTTACGCCGTTTACGTAAGAGATAGGCCGCCTAAAGTTAGAGCTAGGCCCTAGTTGGAATAGTAATGTTAAGTATGGCCGCCGTTCCCGCGTCGAAATTCGAATTTTTTACGTTGTTTGCGTAAGTCGTCCGTGAATCAGGATTTACGTTGTTTACGTCCACGTTGAAATCAATAGGCCCGTGCGGCGTACTTAGCCGCAATGCACACTGGGAAATGTAGGCGCATGCGCAGTTAAAAAAAAACCCGTCAAAAACGTAAGGTCAAGCCCAATTAACATAACACACGCCGCCTTACACACATTTGAATTAGGCGTGCTTACGCCTGCCCGCTTTAGGCTACGCCGCCGTAACTTAGCAGGCAAGTACATTGTGAATCATGTACTTGCCTCGCTAACTTACGGCAGCGTAGCCTAAATGCCTTAAGCTACGCCGCCGCAAAGTTGCGGCAATCTATGTGAATCTAGGCATACATCTTGACAAGAGGGTGAATAATAATACTCAAATTCTTTAAATACTGCAATCAACTTGTAAAACTTCAAAACACCAGTCAGTTTTTGTTTTTTAATCCTGACCCGGTTTGCGAGTGTTGTCTCGCAACACGAGCAGGATTCAAGTCTCTGGGGTTTGCAGTACCGCATGTGGCCAGAGGTGGGGGGGGGGGGGGCGCAGGTGATGACCGGAGACACTCTGAAAAAAATCTGTACCTGAGTGTCTCCTAGTGGTCTCTGAGCATCTCCGAGTGTTTCCGTGTGTCTCCAGCGCTCCCCCACCTCTTGCCACACGCTAGGTACTGCATACACTAGCAGTGACAATGGAACAGATTATCTGAATTTCCATTGACTTCTATGGGGAAACTCGCTTTGATATGTAAGTGCTTTGGATTACAAGCATTCTTCTGGAACTGGTTATGCTCGTGATTCAAGGTACTACTGTACTCACAAATGAGGTGCACTACATACACACCCTCGCCTGTCCTGGGAATCGTTTTTCAGTCATTACTGCAGCTTAAAATGCAAATAATAAAATTGCGGAGATTTCCTTGAATGTTGAAATTCGATGAATGAATGACTTGTATAGCACTACACATGCAAACTGAATCGTCTCTAGGCGCTTTTTGCAGCCAGTGGGCCAGATTCAAGAAGCAATTGCGCCTGTGTAACCATAGGTTACACAGCGCAATTGCTTAATTGCTCCGGCGTAGCGAATGCTCCTGATTCAGGAACATCGCTACGCCGACTGCAGCCTAAAATCTGCGTGGCATAAGGCTCTTATGCCACGCAGATTTTAGGCTGCATTCTTGCGTTGGCCGCTAGGGGGCGCTCCCATTGTGATCTGTGTATAGTATGCAAATTGCATACTAACACCGATTCACAACGTTGCGCGAGCCCTGCGTACGCAAATTACGTAGTTTGCGTACGTCGGGTTTCGCGTAAGGTTACACATCCTAATAGCAGGCGCAGCCAATGCTATAGGATACCCACGTTCCCCGCGTCGCGACGTTCAAATGTTACGTCGTTTGCGTAAGTGAATCGTGAATGGCGCTGGACGCCATTCACGTTCACTTTGAAGAAAATGACGTCCTTGCGACGTCATTTGCCGCAATGCACGTCGGGAAAGTTTCCCGACATAGCATGCGCTCTACACTCTGCGCGGGAGCGCGCCTAATTTAAATGATTCCCGCCCCCGGCGGGATCATTTACATTGCGCGCGCTTACGCTGGGCAATTTTGCCGGCGTGCCCTCGCAATTTACGGAGCTACTGCTCCGTGAATCGAGGGCAGCGCAAAATATTTGCGGGGGCGCAGGGCAAAATCGTTGCCTCGTGCCTCCGCAAATAAAGCGCAAATGTACCTGAATCTGGGCCATTGTCTTCCTGGCTGGTGCGGTCATTTACCCCGTAGGATCTCGACACGCTTGGGACACACATATACATATACTGGGCCAATTTGGACAGGATCCAATTAACCTACCGGCATGTCTTTGGAGTGTGAAAGGAAACCGGAGTACCCGAAGGAAACCCACACAGTCACAGGGAGAACATGCAAACTCCAGGCAGATGGTGTCGTGGTCAGGATTTGAACCAGCGACCCTTTTGCTGCTAGGTGAAAGTGCCAACCACTACAACACTGCGCTGCTGGTAAAATGTCCAAAACTGTAGACCCCCCCCTGTTACACCTCATTTGATTGATTGTTCTATTTGCAATGCTCTCTCTGGTTATATTTGTGCCTTCGGGGCTGTCAGAATAAAACGGAGATGTCATGTTTTCTTCTGCAGGAAGATAAGGACTTGGTACACGGGAATGTCTGCACAAAGAACATTCTGCTGGCCAGAGAAGGGATAGATAATGACTGCGGCCCCTTCATCAAGCTCAGTGACCCTGGGATTCCTATAACTGTGCTCACCCGCCAAGGTAAGAACAGAAGTCCGTCTCATGACACAACTGCAAAAAATTCAGGCCTTCAAAATAAAAAGCAGCACACACCTCTGTTCCACTATTCCTGGCTTGTTTAAAGTGCCAAGCTTGCTGAAGAATGTGAATGTGTGCTAAAAAAAATGCACTGACACTGGCAGGGAAGGGATTAACACTAGGGGGCAATAAACTGTGTTCCCTGGGTGTGTTCTAACTGTAGGGGGGGGGTGGGCTTACTGGAACATGACAGCGATCACTATTCCCGATCACTGGGAACAGAAGATGTGTCATGTCATCTGGCAGAATGGGGAATCGCCTTGTTTACAAAGGCAGGTCCCCATTCTGCCTCTGTGCATAACGATCGCAGGCAGGCAGCAGACATCGAGTTCGCTGGACCCGTGGCCCGCAGCAGGTGCGCGTGCGCAATCTCACGTGCACGGACCGACCTACAGATACGTTGGCTCGCGCAAGGAGAGCCGACCTGCCGCAGTAAATGTACGTAAGCTGGTCGGCAAGTGGCTAAACATAACATGAAGACTGACAAAAGTGACCAGCTTGAACACACATAGGGGCCCGAATACACATACATTGGCGCATATTTATGCCGCCGTAGCGTATCTCTTTTACGCTACGCCGGCGCAGCGCACAGAGGCAAGCACTGGATTCACAAAGCACTTGCTCCCACTCGCTCTTCAAAATACGCTGGGTTTCCTTGGCGTAAGCCAGCGTAGGTGGAAGTGGGCGTAAGCCATGCTAATGAGGCGTGACCCCATGCAAATGATGGGCCAAGCGCCATAGAAGTACTTAAAATGAACGGCGCATGCGCCGTCCCGTGGCCGCATCCCAGTGCGCATGCTCAGAATCACGTTGAAACAACTGCCTAAGATACGCCGGATCACTGCCTACGACGTGAACGGAACCTACACCTAGTCATATTCACGTGCAACGTAAACGACAAAAGATACGACGGCTTGTGTTCCCTGGTCCATATCTTTGCATGAGTTGCGCCTCATATATGGGGAATAACTTTACGCCGGACTTACGCAAACCGCGTATATTATGTGCCGGGTGCAACTACATTTGTGAATCGGCGTATCTCCCTCATTTGCATATGTGCATAGAAAATCTATGGGAGCGGCAAATGCGCCCGGCGTAAATATGCGCCCACGATACGACCGCGTAGGCAAGTTACGTCGGTCCTAGGAAGCCTATTTTCAGGCGTATCTAGTTTTGTGGGCACGGCGCATAGATACAACGGCGCATATTTACACTTACGCGGCGTATCTCGTAAGTGCTTTGTGAATCCGGGCCAGGGAGTCTATTTAAAAAACAGCGCTGTGGTCTCACCATGGCCATGCCACTAGTTACAAAAACAAAACATTAAGACCACAGGTGTACTTAAAGTGAAGCTCCACCCAAAAGAAGTTCCACTTGAAGTAATTCTACACTCCTCCCCTGCCACATTTGGCAAGCCATTTTCTTTTTTGGGGGGGGTACCTATTTTTGACTGGTAACTGCTCCCACCAGGGGCGGGCTGACAACACATGGGGCCCCTGGGCAATAGAAGATTATGGGGCCCCCGGGCTTACAGAGGGCCACCACGCCAGGAGGCAGTGCAGAGGCGGGGCAGCTAAAATCTCTGGATTTTCACATCAAAAGCATGTCAGTTTCGGACATATCAGGGACAGATGTAAAAAAAAAACGTATTTTTACATACTGTCCCTGGTTGTACTGAGCCTGGCAACCCTGATGGGGCCCCCTAGTGGCATGGAGCCCTCGGGCAGTGCCCGAGTGACTCAATGGTCAGTCCGCCCCTGGCTCCTACCTTCACTTGGATCACCTAGGCGATCCGAGCAGAAGTTCTCTTCTTCCCCCTTCCTCCCTGCAGTATTCTGGGACACGTCACAGGGTCCCAGAAAAAATGGGAGTCTTGTCTGCTGCGATAAGCAAAGAAAACTCAGAGTGCAGGATCCACACCATGGACTGCGTTTTATGAATGAGCTGTAAAATGTAGGCAGCAGTGTGACCTGCAGAGTACAGTAAAACCTTGGTTTGAGAGTAACTTGGTTTGAGAGCGTTTTGCAAGACGAGCAACATTTTTTAATACATTTTGACTTGATATACAAGCGATGTCTTGATATACAAGTAGCGTCATGTCACAACTGGGTATAAAAGAGAAGAGAGGCGCCTCCAAGTGTAGCAATACGGTTACATTTAATGAAAGTACAACATTTAGAGACATATTGCTACACTTAGAGGCGCCTCTCTTCTCTTTTATACTCTGGAGCTCCTGCTGGATTTTGCTTCTAATCCCCTTGTGGAGGCTTCCATTTGTGGACGGACATTTTATGGTTACACAACCAATCACATCGCTATAATCTTTTTATATGGACTGTAAACGGAAGGATTTATGAATAAATGGTTGTGGAACGAATCATTTGAGTTTCCATTATTTCTCATGGGGAAATTTGCTTTGATTTACAAGTGCTTTGGATTACAAGCCTGTTTTTGGAGTGAATTCTGCTCGCAATCCAAGGTTTTACTGTATATAGGATAAAGTTTTATATCTGCTGCTTGTTAAAAATGGGTGCCTCAGTCCTAATTTTTTATTTCTTTTACCCTAGAGCGCGTGGAAAGGATCCCCTGGATTGCTCCAGAGTGTGTGGAAGATTCTCGAGTCTTGGGTGTAGCTGCTGACAAATGGAGCTTTGGAACCACCTTGTGGGAGATCTGCTTCAATGGAGAGGTTCCCCTGAAGGACAAGACCCTGGCAGAGGTATTGACGACTGTTTCCCCCGGTGCAATGTTCCTTGATGTCATACGGGTTAAAGAAGATCTCCAATACAGAGCTGATCATGTTATATGTTGTTTCCAACAAGTTACATCACATGCCGGTTGCTTAAATCACTTGGGGGTGAGGTCTTTAACCAGAATTCACAGTTTCACCGCCATCAAAAGGCCTAGGAAGGGTTGAAATCAGGGGCGGACTGACCATTCGGGCCCTTGGGCACTGCCCGAGAGCCCTATGCCACTAGGGGGCCCCATCAGGGTTGCCAGCCTCAGTAAAACCAGGGACAGTATCTAAAAAATTTTTTATTTTTTTTTCTTCTTTTATCTCAAGGTTATAGCTGCCCCGCCTCTCCAGTACCTTTTCAGTGTGTGTATTCTGTGTGTGTATGTTTACTGTGTGTATACTGTGTGTGTATGTATACTGTGTGTGACTGTGTGTGTATGCATACTGTGTGTATACTGTGTGTGTATGTATACTGTGTGTGACTGTGTGTATACTGTGTGTGTATGTATACTGTGTGTATACTGTGTGTGTATGCATACTGTGTGTATACTGTGTGTGACTGTATACTGTGTGTGTATGCATACTGTGTGTGTATGTATACTGTGTGTGACTGTGTGTGTATGCATATTGTGTGTATACTGTGTGTGACTGTATACTGTGTGTGTATCTATACTGTGTGTGTGTGTGTATATGTATACTGTGTGTGTGTATGTATACTGTATGTGTATACTGTATGTGTGTATGTATACTGTATGTGTGTGTGTATACTGTGTGTGTATGCATACTGTGTGTGTATCTATACTGTGTGTGTGTGTGTGTGTGTGTGTGTGTGTGTGTATGTATGTGTGTATACTGTATGTGTGTATGTATACTGTATGTGTGTGTGTGTGTATACTGTGTGTGTGTGTGTGTGTGTGTATACTGTGTGTGTATGTATACTGTGTGTGTGTGTGTGTATACTGTGTGTATACTGTGTGTGTATGTATACTGTGTGTGTATGCATACTGTGTGTGTATGTATACTGTGTGTGTGTATGTATGCATAGCTGCCCCGCCTCTCCAGTACCTTTTCAGTGTGTATGTATACTGTGTGTGTATGTATACTGTGTGTGTATGTATACTGTGTGTGTGTGTGTGTGTATGTATGCATAGCGGCCCCACCTCTCCAGTACCTTTTCAGTGTGTATGTATACTGTGTGTGTATGTATACTGTGTGTGTATGTATACTGTGTGTGTATGCATACTGTGTGTGTATGTATACTGTGTGTGTATGTATACTGTGTGTGTATGTATACTGTGTGTGTATGCATACTGTGTGTGTATGCATACTGTGTGTGTATGTATACTGTGTGTGTGTGTGTGTGTGTGTGTGTGTATGTATGCATAGCTGCCCCGCCTCTCCAGTACCTTTTCAGTGTGTATGTATACTGTGTGTGTATGTATACCGTGTGTGTATACTGTATGTGTATGTATACTGTATGTGTGTGTATGTATACTGTATGTGTGTGTGTGTGTGTATGTATACTGTGTGTGTGTGTGTGTGTATACTGTATGTGTGTGTATGTATGTATACTGTATGTGTGTGCATGTATACTGTGTGTGTGTGTGTGTGTGTGTGTATGTATGTATACTGTGTGTGTATGTATGTATACTGTATGTGTGTGTGTGTATGTGTGTGTGTATATGTATGTGTGTATGTATATATATATATATATATACTGTGTGGCCCCATAATCTCCTATTGCCCGGGGGCCCCATAATCTCCTATTGCCCGGGGGCCCCATAATCTCCTATTGCCCGGGGGGGCCCCATGAGTTGTCAGTCTGCCCCTGGTTGAAATATAAGCGTCTCATCACTGCTAAGAGGTCCAAATACAACTTTATTCCATTGTTGGTGTAAATGATTGTTTTTCCCCTCCAGCACTGTCTATACTTGAGTGTAATCGGGTGTTTTGTGTCTGTTTTGCAGAAAGAAAGGTTTTACGAAGGATGCTTCATGCTGACCAAACCGTCTTGTGAAGAGTTGGCCAACTTGATCATTAACTGCATGAACTACGTCTCCAACAGACGGCCGTTCTTCAGAGCCATAATGAGAGAGATCAATCAGCTGGAGGAGCAGAGTGAGTCTTGGAGGGGGGGGGTTCTCCTTTTAGTTGGAGCTCTGATCAGAGATAATTGCTGAAAGTGTGACTTTATGTAAAAAAAAAAATATAGAAATATGTGAACATGCCGGCTTTTTAATACAGAAGAAACATACTGTCACTTCTGCATTAAAGGACAAGTAGGGCCAAAGCTCCTACTACTCCTGTGACCTGTATTCAGCTGACAGCGGGGTGAAGTCCACTGTCTAACGTCACTCAGCTGGTCCAGGCTCTCAAGGGATCCTGACTTTAACCTCTTTACCACCGCGCCATAGACAAAAGACGTCTACAGCGCGGTCGAGTTATTCTGGGAGGACGTCCCTGGGACGTCCAGGGGGCGCGCTCCTGGAATCATCTGTGAGCGCCGGGTCTAGAAGACCCGGCGCATCACAGATCGCGGTAAATTGCCGCTGATAGCGGCCGTTTACCACGTGATCGCTCCGTCAAATGACGGAGCGATCACTTGTAAACAAACCGGCGTCATGTGATGACGCCGGTTCCTCCCTCTCCTCTCTGTACCGATCGGTACAGTGTAAGAGGAGGGGGGGAGAGAGCGGAAGCAGCAGCAGCTGCTGTGGGCTGGATCTGTGACAAATGCAGTCACAGATCCAGCCATCCCTCCCTGCGCAATACTCTGCAATAACACCAATACTCTGCAATACCCCCTACACTCTGCAATACTCCCATACTCTGCAATACCATCAATACTCTGCAATACCATCAATACTCTGCAATACCATCAATACTCTGCAATGCCCCCCACACTCTGCAATACCCCCCACACTCTGCAATACCCCCCACACTCTGCAATACCCCCCACACTCTGCAATACCCCCCACACTCTGCAATACCCCCCACACTCTGCAATACCCCCCACACTCTGCAATACCCCCCACACTCTGCAATACCATCAATACTCTGCAATGCCCCCCACACTCTGCAATACCCCCCACACTCTGCAATACCCCCCATACTCTGCAATACCACCCAATACTCTGCAATACCTGCTAATATGACAAAAACGAGAATTGTTTTTGTTTTTGTTTTTTTTTTACAGAATTGTCAGTGTTTTTTCTTTTATAGCGCAAAAAATAAAAAACCCAGAGGTGATCAAATACCACCAAAAGAAAGCTCTATTTGTGGGAAAAAAAGGACAAAAATTTCAGATGGGCACAATGTTGTATGACTGAGTAATTGTCATTTAAATTGTGAGAGCACCGAAAGCTGAAAATTGGTCTGGTTAGGAAGGGGGTTTAAGTGCCCAGTGATCAAGTGGTTAAAGGGGTTGTAAAGGTAAATGTTTTTTCACCTTAATGCATCCTATGCATTAAGGTGAAAAAACATCCGATGGTACCGCCCCCCCCCGAACCCCCGTTTTACTTACCTGACCCCTCGAAAGTACCGTGCGCGTCCATGTGTTGGTCTTCGGTTCCCAGCCTGGCCGTTGATTGGCTAGGCTGGACGGATTCATAGCAGCGCAGCCCATTGGCTGACGCTGCTGTCAATCACAGCGGATGGCGCGGCGCGGCGCGCCGGGGGGTGGGGCCGAGTTATACAGTCGGCGGGCATATGCCCGCCGCTGTATCATGGGAGCGCGCTCGCAAAAGCTTTCCACCATGCGAGCTCGCATGAAGGTAGAAAGCTTTTGCGAGGAGGAGCCGAGACAGCCGCCGAGGGACCCCAGAAGACAGGATTAGGGGACACTCTGTGCAAAACGAGCTGCACAGTGGAGGAAAGTATAACATGTTTGTTATTTAAAAATCTGCCTTTAGTGACCCTTTAGGGCTACTTTCACACTAGGGTGGGGGGCGGCGTAGGATGCATTAAGGTGAAAAAACACGAAACCTTTACAACCCCTTTAATGTATAGAAAGCATTAAAGTAGACTAAATTCTGGGCACTGGATGTCTTGTTCGGTTTTTATTGATCCTCTCTCCTCTTGTTCTTTAGATCCAGACATTGTTACAGAAACATCAGTTTCTACAGAAGTGGATCCAAGTTTGTTCGAGAAGAGGTTCCTGAAGAGAGTTCGGGACTTGGGAGAGGTAAAGCTGAAGAAACCCTCGAAGCATAACATTCCTCTTTTCACAAGGTGCCGGATCTGTTTTTGGAGTGGAGTGAGCAGATGAGAAGTCTGTGTCTGCTCCGCTTATGCAGAGCAGACACTGACACAGCCCACTCTGTTCTATGGGCAGTCGGATGTAAACGGATCAGCTGTTTGTTTACACCCAGCTGCCCTCCGATCAGATCCGGCCAGCCGGAGGGGAATGGATCCCCTTCCATTTTTTTTTTTATCGGATCGGACCCAGGTGTAAACGGATACAAGTCTGTTTACATCCATCGCTCCGTAGAGAAGAATGGAGGGTCCGAACGGATCTGGCTAAAGAACGGACAGCTCTCATGTAAAAGGGGCCTTACTCCTAATGGGCCATATTCTCAAATAATTTACGCCGGCGTATCAGCAGATACGCCGACGTAAGTCCGATCCTATGTTTAAGTGTATTCCCAAACTGAGATACACTTAAACATGCCTAAGATACGACGGCCTGCGCCATTGCATCTTAGGCTGCAATATTTACGCTGACCGCTAGGTGGCGGTCAGTGTAGAATATGCAAATGACTAGTCACGCCGATTCTCTAACGTACGCTTGCCCGCCGTAGTGTTTTAACGTCGTTTCCGTAAGCGATACGCGGCGTAAAGATAAAGATGCCCCCTAGGTGGCGTACTCAATGTTAAGTATGGCCGTCGATCCCGCGTCGAAATTTGAAAATTTAACGTCGTTTGCGTAAGTCGTCCGTGAATGGCGCTGGACGCCATTTACGTTACAGTCAAAACAAATGACGTCCGTGAGACGTCATTTAGCGCAATGCACGTCGGGTAATCTACCCGACGGAGCATGCGCATTACGATCGGCGCGGGAGCGTGCCTAATTTAAATGATCCACGCCCCCTACCATCATTTGAATTAGGAGGGCTTGCGCGGGTGGACTTTACGCGACGCCGCCGCAAGTTTACAGGTAAGTGGTTTGGGAATCAGGCACTTGCCACTTAAACTTGCGGCGGCGTAACGTAAAGGAGATACGTTCCGCCGCCTCAGATCTTTAAGAATATGCCCCAGTATGCTGAGGTGACATGAGCTGTGTTGCACTGCAAAGAGGTGTATGGACATTGCCATTCATTTTTTTTTCTTCAGTATTTTTTATTGATTTTCCTTTCAGTAATACAAATCAAAAGCCATTCATTTTTAATGGTATCAGAACACGCTTGCAGTAATGCATGCGCAATTTCTACTGCGTTGGGCCCAGCAGTGCCACAGGATGAATACATTGTGGCACATGCATTAGTGCAACACAGTGTGGACGGGCACCCAACCAGATGATTGGCAACCTGATTGCCTCATACACACCCACACCTAGGGCCAGATTCACAAAGAGATACGACGGTGTATTATCTACAGATCCCCCATCGTATCTCTGACTTACACTGGTCCTATCTATGTGCCTGATTCATAGAATCAGATACGCATAGATAGGGCTAGATCCGACAGTGTTACAATGTGTTACACTGTCGGATCTTTTTTTCAATTTAAAAATGGCGCCGGGGGCGTTCCCGCTGATTTACGATAAATAATATGTAAATCGGCGAGATACGCAAACTCACGAACGTACGCGGACCCGTCGCAGTCGTCTTACGTCGTTTCCGTAGCGGTTTTCCGTCGTATACTTACCCCTTCTTTTATCAGGCGCAGCCAATGTTAAGTATAGCCGGCGTTCCCGCGTCGAATTTGAATTTTCCTACGTCGTTTACGTACGCCGATTCACGAACACGCGCGTCGCAAGTCCCGCTCACTTCGCAACCACTGATGTCCTAGTGACGTCAGTGGGAGCAATGCACGCCGGGAAATTCCCCGGACGACGCATGCGCATTTAAATCGGCGCGGGAACGCGCCTGATTTAAATATGACACTCCCCTAGCCGCGGAATTTGAATTCCGCCGGGGGATTTAGGATCCGCCGTCGCAAGTTTGGAGGTAAGTGGTTTGTGAATTAGCCACTTGCCTCCTAAACTTGCGGGAGCGGATCTTAATTCACGTAGATCGAGCGGATCTATAGATCCGCTGAGCTACGTGAATCTGGCCCCTATATTCTATGGAATAATCCCGGGCAGGGGAGGGCAGCATCTGATAAATTGTATGATGGAACAGAAACGTCAAACTGAAACTTGCAAACAAATGATCAGTGACTATTTATGTTGAAAGAGATTTTGAAACTCTCCTGAGACGTGCAGATTTGCTATGTGCGCGCTTCTCACTTCTGACCTTGTAACCGACAACGCCGGGCTTCGTCACATTGCTTTTTCCTGTAAAGCTGAATCTTCTGCACTTTGCCTTCATTCCACTCTGGCTTCCTCATTGCAGAGATTGCAGCAGTGCCCGGGGGCGCGTTTTGTGTGCTGGGTGGGGGGGGGGGGGGGAGAGGAGTGTGTGATTTATAATATCCGCTGTTAGGGCCGGATGGTTCTTCAATGCAGAACAGATTTGTGCAAGGTGGCCCCCTAGTGGACAATCGCAAAAAAAGATTCTAGGAACCACAGAACAAACTTTATTTTACTCATATTGATGCAAAATGGGTTAATCACTGCTTTTTGATATTTGTATGATTATTTTATTCTTCTCTGTGTTTTTTAAATGAAAGGAACTGTTTTAAATATTGAATTCCAGGTATGGATATTTTCACCTGTGTGAAGTTGGCACCCCATGTTTGTAAAATCTGAATAAAAATATACCATTCGTTTGTGCCGCTAAAACGAGCGTTTGTGCCGGTTTGGTTTCTGAGATATTAAACATTCAATTTAATGCAAGCCCCGCCCACTTTGCACCACATGTTGCTGAATAAAAAAAAAAGCGCCATTCGTTTGTGCCGCGTTTGTGCTGGTTTGTGCCGCAAAAATAAACGTTTGTGCCGCTTTGGTTCCGGAGATATTGCGCGTTATATTTGCTGTAACCCCGCCCACTTTGCACCCCATGTTGCTGAATTTTTAAAAAAAACGTGCCATTCGTTTGTGCCGCGAAAATAAACGTTTGTGCCGCCACCTCCACTTTACACCCCATGTTTAGATTTTTCCTTGCAAGAACCTATATATATATATATATATATATATATATATATATATATATATATATATATATATATATATATATATATATATGTATATATATAACGCTCAATATCTCCGGAACTAAAGCGGCACAAACGTTTATTTTTGCGGCAGAAACGAATGGCGCGTTTTTTTTTTTAAATTCAGCGACATGGTGTGCAAAGTGGGCGGGGCTTGCATTAAATTGAATGTTTAATATCTCAGAAACCAAACCGACACAAACGCTCGTTTTAGCGGCACAAACCAGCACAAACGAATGGTATATTTTTATTCCGATTTTACAAACATGGGGTGCCAACTTCACACAGGTGATATTTTCTGCATGGCTATCTTGGCCCAATGTAAATATGTGCATACCGTACCTGGCCTATGTCCCTGGAAATCCCTGAAGTAGACATCGATACACTATGGCCCGGATTCACAAAGCACTTACGGCGACGTATCTCGAGATACGCCGCGTAAGTCTAACTTTGCGCCGTCGTATCTGTGCGCCGTGCCCACAATCTGAGATGCGCCTAAAAATAGGCTTCCTACGACCGACGTAACTTGCCTACGCCGTCGTATCGTGGGCGCATATTTACGCTGGACGCATTTGCCGCTCCCATTGATTTTCTATGCACATATGCAAATGAGGGAGATACGCCAATTCACTGTCAATTCAATGTGGTTGCGCCTGGCGCATAATATACGCGGTTTGCGTAAGTCGTACGTCCGGCGTAAAGTTATTCCACATATAGGAGGCGCAACTCATGCAAAGGTATGGACCAGGGAACACAGCCGTCGTATTTTACGTTGTTTACGTAGTACGTGAATAGGGCTGGGCGTAGGTTACGTTCACGTCTTAGGCAGTGATCCGTCGTATCTTAGGGAGTAGTTCAAACGTGATTCTGCGCATGCGCACTGGGATGCGTCCACAGGACGGCGCATGCGCCGTTTGTTTTAAGTACTTCTATGGCGCTTGGCCCATCATTTGCATGGGGTCACGCCTCATTAGCATGGCTCACGCCCACTTCCACCTACGCTGGCTTACGCCGAGGAAACCCAGCGTAGATTTGAGAGCGAGTGGGAGCGAGTGGTTTGTTAATACTGTGCGCTGCGTCTGCGTAGTGTAGCGTATATTAGATACGCTACGCCTGCATTAATATGCGCCGATGTATGTGAATCCGGGCATATATATATATATATTATTTTTTTTTTTTTTTTTTATATATAATTTTTTTTTTTTTCTCTGATGGACACAGAGAGGGCTTCTGTTAGAGAGTCTGTTAGAAAGAGCCCCTAGACATACTACAGACATGGTACAGGAGATGGTCAGAGACTGCAGACGTAGTAAAGGAGATGGTCAGAGACTGCAGACATTGTGCAGGAGACAGTCAGAGACTGCAGACATTGTGCAGGAGACAGTCAGAGACTGCAGACATTGTGCAGGAGACGGTCAGAGACTGCAGACATAGTAAAGGAGACAGTCAGAGACTGCAGACATAGTACAGGAGACAGTCAGAGACTGCAGACATAAGACATAGTAAAGGAGATGGTCTGAGACTGCAGACATAGTACAGGAGATGGCCAGAGACACATCAGTTCTGGACGGACACACACCTCTGCTCAGAACACTAGTTCTGGACGGACACAAACAAGGAGGGAGGGGAGAACTCTGCCACTTCAGCGCCCCCACCTCTGCAGGCGCCTGTGTGCAAAGCGCCCGGTGCACCCTGCCTAGGATCGGCCCTGTGTTTTATTCCAGCCCCACCATGAGGCTGTTTCATGTATATGAAGATCTATAATTGTGACTGCAAACTGCCGCCCTGCTAGATATGTTCACACATGAGCAGTGAAGCAACATGAATTGCTATATGTCTCCTATACCTCTGTTTTCCTGATCTGTGTTTCTCGGAGTCTCATCTCCTCTCTGTTGTCTGCAGGGTCACTTCGGCAAAGTGGAGCTGTGCAGATATGACCCGGAAGGTGACAACACCGGGGAGTTGGTGGCGGTCAAGTCGTTGAAGCCTGGAACCGGAGGGACTCATATAGCCGACCTGAATAAAGAAATCCAAATTCTGCGCAATCTTTACCACGACAATATTGTGAAGTACAAGGGGATCTGTGCCGAGGATGGTAAGTCCTTTTGTAGTTTTTGGGAGGCTAGATGGGAAGGTGGGGGGCTTCATTCGCCCCCCCCCCCCCGGCTTCTGTATGTAGGACGGCAATGGTAAAACATCCATGCTGTAGTGTGTGTTTCCGTCTTCACCCACAATGATGGCATTGTCACTACCGGACTTTACTCACAACTTGGCTGCCCGCTGGCTCAACTTTGTTTCCTGCCATCGATTTTGTGCCAGTTTGCCAAATCCAACTAGATTTCTATATTCTTAAAGGGGAGTTCCACTCATTTTTTATGTTTATTAAAAGTCAGCAGCTACAAAAAGTGTATCTGCTGGCTTTTAATAAACAGACACTCACCTGCTCCACGGCTCCAGCGACGCGCCGGCCGGGGCTCCGCTCCCCCTCTCTCTGGCCAGCGTCTTCATTCTAAGTGTGGGCACCCGGCCATGACGGCTTTCAGCCTCACGGCCGGGCACCCACTGCGCAATGCACGAGCGGCACTGCGCATGCGCCATCCGATTGGACAGGCGACCTGTCACGTGTCCCAGGCGTTCGCCTACGGGGAGAGGCTGCCAAAAGGCGATCTGACTATTCGCCTTAGCAGCCCCTCAGCGGAAGGAGGAAGTGGGACAGGAAGTCCCACTCCTCCTGAAGCCCCCACTTCCCCCCAAAAAAATGACATGCCAAATGTGGCATGTAAGGGGGCGAGGAGTGGATTAAGCGGAAGTTCCACTTTTGGGTGGAACTCCGCTTTAATTTTTTAAATTTTTTTTGCAGGGATCTTCTCAACTCCAGTCCTCAAGGCGCCCTAACGGGTCATGTTTTCAGGCTTTCCGTTATTTTTCACAGGTGATTTGATCAGTTTCACTGCCTTGGTAATTACCACGGGCAGTGGCGTCACTAGGGTTGGTGTCACCCGGTGCAGTAAAACATGGTGTCACCCCCCCCCCTGTCTAGGCTGCCCAGCACCAAGCAGGCAGCGCACGGGGGCACCCCAAACCAGCCCCTGTAAATGATAGTATAGAGTGGTATAGTGGCAGGTTGGTGTAGTGGGGTGGTATAGGACAGGTTAAGGTGGTATAGGGCATGTTGGGGTGATATAGGGTAGTTTGGGGTGGTATAGGGCAAGTTAGGGTTGCATAGGGTAGGTAGGTTGGGGTGGTATAGGGCAAGTTAGGGTGGTACAGGGCAGGTTGGGGTGGTATAGTGCAAGTTAGGGTGGCATAGGGCAAGTTGGGATGGCATGGGAAAGGTTTGGGTGGCATTGGGCAAGTTGGGGTGGTATAGGGCAAGTTATGGTGGCATAGGGCAGATTGGGGTGGTACAGGGCAAGTTAGGGTGGCACAGGGCAAGTTGGGGTGGCATGGGAAAGTTTGGGGTGGTACAGGGCAGGCTGGGGTGGTACAGGGCTGTTTGGGGGGGTACAGGGCAGGCTGGGGTGGTATAGGGCTGTTTGGGGGGGCACAGGGCAGGCTGGGGTGGTACAGGGCAGGCTGGGATTGCACATGGCAGGCTGGGCATGTCCGCTAAAAAAAAATGTATTTTTTTTTTTAAACGGGATGGCGTCACCCCTCTAGCGGGTGTCACCCGGTGCGGACCGCACCCCCTGCACCCCCCTAGCAACGCCTCTGACCACGGTCATCTGGGGGAAATCCTGAAAACATGATCAGTTGGGGCGCCTTGAGGGCTGGAGTTGAGAAACACTGGTCTAGACGTGTAGAAATGCAAAATAGGTGCTCCCTGTTCTGACACTTCCTGGAGCTCACTGCAGCCTTGCCTACACAGACTGGAGCCTGAGAGGGAGGTTACACGGCACAGACCTATTTAAGAAGTAGTCCTGCACACACACACTGCTAGGCCCAGGAGTTTTCCGCTCCATCCCTTCCTGCTCATTCCTATTATGATGAGTTTCCTCACGGATCAATAGGAATGTGCAGGCGGCAGGAATAGGTGGACAGGCTTCAGCACTAACAAGAATTGTCAGAACAGCCCGGGGAATCAGCTATAAACGCAAAAATGTGGATGGTGCTGCAAGTATGTTCAGGTGTCCTATAACCAGGGCTTTTTTTTTTCAGGTGGAACTCGGTTCCACCACCTCTGGCTCAGACCCTCTGCTCCCTGCTCAACACTATCACTTGTAAACACAGAAGTCCGGCTTCTGTGTTTACAAGTGACCGCTTGTCTCCCAACAGCTCCCACAGATCTGATCTCCTGAGCATTCCCCCACTTAGTGTATGATGGAGACAAGGGAGGTCCAGGTGCTGACACTTCCACCAGATGACTTTCCTGCAAGTGAGAGAGGCACACCTACAGTGTGTGGGGTAGGTACTAGAGCCCCCTGGGTCCTTAAGCTTAAAGTGGTTGTAAAGGCTCCTTTTTTTTTTTTTTTTTATTTAAATAAAATAACAAACATATCATACTTGCCTGCACTGTGCAGTTCGTTTTGTAGAGTGGCCCCGGTCCTCCTCTTCAGGGGTCCCACGGCGGCTCTGGCGGCTCCTCCCCGCAATAGATAACCCTCCTTTAGGAAGCTCTCTCCCGAGGGGGTTACCTTACTCCTGTGTCATACACTCGGCGTTCATAACAGCCATGTGTATGACTCGGCCACGCCCCCGCGGCCTCATCATTGGATTTGATTGACAGCAGCGGGAGCCAATCTATCCAATGAAGAGCCAAGAAGCCGTGGAGATCGCTCCCATGGAAATTCTGGGCTCAGGTGAGTAAAAAAAAGGGGGGGGGGGCACTGCAAGGTGTTTTTTCACCTTAATGCATAGAATGCATTAAAGGGGTTGTAAAGGAAAAAAAAAAAAAATTCCCTAAATAGCTTCCTTTACCTTAGTGCAGTCCTTCTTCACTTACCTCATCCTTCCATTTTGCTTTTAAATGTCCTTATTTCTTCTGAGAAATCCTCACTTCCTGTTCTTCTGTCTGTAACTCCACACAGTAATGCGAGGCTTTCTCCCTGGTGTGGAGAAAGCCTCTTGAGGGGGCGAGCAGGAGTGTCAGGACGCCCACTAACACACAGCTCCATTCTCTATCTGCAAAGTAGAGAGTGTCCTGACACTCCTGCTCGCCCCCTCAAGAGGCTTTCTCCACACCAGGGAGAAAGCCTCACATTACTGTGTGGAGTTACAGACAGAAGAACAGGAAGTGAGGATTTCTCAGAAGAAATAAGGACATTTAAAAGCAAAATGGAAGGATGAGGTAAGTGAAGGAGGACTGCACTAAGGTAAAGGAAGCTATTTAGGGAAAAAATGTATTTCCTTTACAACCCCTTTAAGGTGAAAAAAACATGAAGGTTTACAACCCTTTTAATACAGCAACACAATTAAGACAAGTGGAAGATGGTGGAGCTTTAATGAGGAAGAAGATGGGGGCAGTGGAAGGGGGGGTTGCATGCACAGGTCAGAGCTGAAGAGGGGTGAAGGTGAGATGTGAACGGGGGATGCAGAGGTAGGCACCTGTTGAAGGCTAAGCCATGCACTCTGTGTAGTGCAGCACACCCCTGAACACTGCACTCTGTGTGTAACAACCCCCCAAACTCTGCATTCTGTACATAATGCACTCCTGGTATATATAAGCAGAGCTCCACCGTTAAAAAAAATATTAAAATCCTGCAGCTGCTGACTTTTTATAATTGGACACTTACCTGTCCTGGAGTCCAGCGACGTCGGCAGCAGAAGACGAGCTTCTGCCCCCACCGCCATCCTTGGTGAGGGAATCAGGAAATGAAGCGTTTCGGCTTTACTGCCCAATTCCCTATGGCGCAGTGGTCCCCGCTGTGTTCTGGGAGCCGTGTGTTTCCCAGAACACAACGGGTGGGGGGCGGAAGGTGACGCACTACCCGCAGAATCCCCGCAGAGAGGACTCCCGTAAGTGGGTGCAAATACCTGTCAAATGTGACACCGAAAGGGGGGGGGGTTCCGATGAGGGGAAGTTCCACTTTAGGATGGGAGACGGATCCTATAAAGTAGAGCACCCGAGGCCAGTTGTTGCATGCAGTTTACCTGAAACATTTCCATTTGTGAGTATTGTAGCCATATAATCTCTAATGAGTAGGGCCCTATGATTCCTCTTGTACCAGGGGCGGACTGACCATTCGGGCACTGCCCGAGGGCCCCATGCAACTCAATAAAACCATGGACAGTGTGTAAAAAATCAGCGTTTTAAAAAAAAATCCAAAGATTATAGCTGCCCCGCCTCTCCAGTACCCTTTCAGTGTGTGTATGTGTATTCTGTGTGTATGTATACTGTGTGTGTCCCATAATCTCCTATTGCCCGGGGGGGCCTCATAATCTCCAATTGCCTGGGGGTCACATGATTTGTCAGTCCGCCCATCTTGTACCAAATTGTAATGTAATTGTAATGTCTGCCTTTTTTGTTAAGCGCTGCTCAAATCCTGTATAATGATAATAATAATATAAAAGGAATTGTAGTATTTGCGGTGCAGCTCTCTATTTATTGCTCTGCTTGCTCATGCGTTGGGATTGTTCTGTTCTCAGGAGGCAGCGGCATTAAACTCATCATGGAGTATCTGCCATCGGGGAGTCTCAAGGAATATTTACCGAGGAACATTAGCAAGATAAATCTCAAGCAGCAGCTGCAGTACGCCGTTCAGATTGCCCAGGTACAGTAACCTGCGTCGCAGTATTCTGCTCTTCATTTCATTGTTTTATGATTTCATATGTAGCTGCCATGTATTCACACCAACCTTCATAGATCAAAACTAAATGCTTTGGTTTTCTTCTGGTTATAGTCACATACAGGGCTGGACTGGGACAATAATTTGGCCCTGGACTTCATCCAGACTGGCCCACTTTGACAGGTCTCTCCCATGGCGGTCGGACAACTCCCGCACCCCCCCCCGGCCACACAAGCCCCCTCTCCCCCTTCACTAGCCACTAGCCATTCTACTTTATTAGAGTAGAACGGCTGGTACTGGTACTCTTATAGGCAGTACCAGTGGGGAAGCTAGACATTATTTCACCCGGGGCAAGGAATCCGTTCGGTGCCCCCCCTAATGGGACAAAATTAGGCAGAAGTGAGGAACTCCCAGGCCATAGCTGCTGAGTCAGCTGTCTGTCCCCTCCCCCATGCTCCTCTGTCATCCCCCCTGCTTCTCTGTTCCCCCCAGGTGAGTGCTGCAGGGAGGGAGAGGAGGTGAGCACTGTGGGAAGGGAGAGACAGAGGAGTGGAGGGGGCAGCGGTCCGCTGTCACTGAAGCCGGCCCACTAAGCCATCGGCCCACCGGGAAACTCCCTGTAGTGCCAATGGCCAGTCCATCCCTGGTCACATATATTTGATCCTAATGGGTTTTGAATTCCATATAGGGCAAGGAAACAGGTTTGCTTTACCTAATCCTCTTTCCACCTGCCTATATTAGCCCTCCTGGTGGTATTCCTGAGTGTGGCTCGGGGTTACATTTCAGTACCATTAGCGGTAACCCCCGAGCCACACTCGGGATTGCAGTTCAGAATCCTGGTCCAGGTAACTTGCCTTGTCCCCAGGATCCTGCAATGGTCCTCCTGCTGTGTCCCCCGCCAGATCATCCGCCCGGATACTCTGTGTTTCGGGCTCCGCTCCCTGCGAGCGTTGCATATAACGCATAATTATAAGAAAAAAAAAATTATAATGGTTATACACAAGCTTGCTCTTGAGCAGCAGTCACTTTATAATTTGATCATTGGGCAGTCTTTCAGATATGGCCATGCAGGCGCCTGTCGTGTTGCTTGCCACATGTGGGATAATTGAATAGGTTCATTGAATTGGGAACATTTTACACATTGCTCTGTTCCCAGAACACACAAATATTTGCTTTTGTGATTGGTGACACACCATCAGGAATCGGGTGGGACAGTAACTGATATTGGGGATTTATCACTGTTCTGAAGAAATGATAGGAACCAATCGTCTTACCTCCTATGAGCAAAAAAACAATTCTGGTTGGCCGCATGTCCAGTAAAATCACCTTTTTTTTTCAGCAAGTGCATAAAAACATGTCCAAAAACACAAATGGAGGGGAACAGTATCACCGCTAACGCGTTTCATGCTTGCTTAGTCATAGCTTATATACAAATATTCACTACAGATATATATACATACATACACATACATATACAAACCGTATATACTCGCGTATAAGCCGAGATTTTCAGCACATTTTTTGTGTGCTAAAAATGCCCCCCTCGGCTTATACTCAAATCACATTTTTGCACCTGATCACCCGGCCGTAGGTCCCCTGGACCCCAAACATGGCACACATGTAGCCACACTCTTCCTCTACAAGTGTGCAAAGTTTGTTGTAGGGAGACCTATGGCCAGGGAGCACCGATTTTTCAAAGCCGGGCACCCCTTCCATAGACTCCCATGTTAAACAGTCATTTCTCCGGTGATTTTGGGGACCCGGTATCGGCCGGTTGTAGGTCCCCTGGATCCGGAACGTGGCACACATGTAGCCCCATTTCTTCTCTACAAGTGTGCAAAGTTTGTTGTCTGGGGGACCTACGGCTGGGGAGCACCAATTTTTAAAAGCCGGAACCCCTTCCATAGACTCCAATGTTAAACGTCAGTCTAGGCATGGGCACATGGACACAGTGAGACATGCAGATGGACACCCTAGGCTTATACTCGAGTCAATACGTTTTCCCAGTTTTTTGTGGTATATATATATATATATATATCTATGTGTGTGTGTGTGTACACCCTGTATAGATTCAGCCGAGGGGTCCCCTCCATGACGGTCATTGACGTAGTTGGCTACTTTTGGTTGAATGTTTCTTGGTAATGTCCTAAAGATGGCGATCCCTCACCCTGCGGGTAGTATGGCCAACATACTGAATTTTGCAAACGTTGCACATAATTGCATAGATCAAATACAGTGCATTCCGGAAAGTATTCACAGCGCTTCACTTTGCCCACCTTTTGTTATGTTATAGCCCTTTTCCAAAATGGATTAAATCCATTATTTTCCTCAAAATTCTACAAACAATTCCCCATAATGACAAAGTGAAAGAAGTTTGTTTGAAATCTTTGCAAATTTATTAGAAATAAAAAAAAAAACTAAAATAAAATCCCATGTACATAAGTATCGCAGCCTTTGCTCAATACTTTGGTGAAGCTCCTTTGGCACCAATTACAGCCTCAAGCGTTTGAGTATGATGCTACAAGCTTGGCACTCCTATGTTTGGGCAGTTTCTCCCATTCTTCTTTGCAGAACCTCTCAAGCTTCATAAGGTTGGATGGGGAGCGTCGGTGCTCAGACATTTTCAGATCTCTCCAGAGATGTTCAAGTCTGGGCTCTGGCTGAGCCACTCAAGGACATTCACAGAGTTGTCCCGTAGTCACTCCTTTGTTATCTTGGCTGTGTGCTTAGGGTTGTTGTTCTGTTGAAAGATGAACCTTCACCCCAGTCTGAGGTCCAGAGCGCTCTGGAGCAGGTTTTCATCAAGCTGCCACCACCATGCTTCACTGTAGGGATGGTATTGGTGAGGTGATGGGCTGTGCCTGGTTTCCTCCAGACATGACGCTTGCCATTCAGGCCAAAGAGTTCAATCTTTGTTTCAGCAGACCAGAGAATTTGGTTTCTCATGGCCTGAGAGTCCTTCAGGTGCCTTTTGGCAAACTCCAGAAGGGCTGTCATGTGCCATTTACTGAGGAGTGGCTTCCGTCTGGCCACTCCCCCATACAGGCCTGATTGGTGGAGTGCTGCAGAGATGGTTGTTCTTCTGGAAGGTTCTCCTCTCTCCACAGAGAAACACTGGAGCTCTGTCCAGAGTGACCATCGGGTTCTTGGTCTCCCCCGATCGCTTAGTTTGGCCGGGCGGCCCGCTCTAGGAAGAGTCCTGGTGGTTCCAAACTTCTTCCATGTACAGATGATGGAGGCCACTGTGCCCATTGGGACCTTCAATACTGAAGACATTTTTCTGTACTCTCCCCAGATCTGTGCCTCCATACAATCCTGTCTTGGAGGTCTACAGACAATTCCTTGGACTTCATAGCTTAGTTTGTGCTCTGACATGCACTGTAAACTGTGGGACCTTCTATAGACAGGTGTGTGCCTTTCCAAATCATGTCCAATCCACTGAATTTACCACAGGAGGACTCCAATCAAGTTGTAGAAACATCTCAAGGATGATCAGTGGAAACAGGAGGCACCTGAGCTCAATTCTGAGTGTCATGGCAAAGACTGTGAATACTTATGTATATGGGAGGAGCTTGTGATACTTGTGTATATGAATTTTTTTTTTTCGTTTTTCATTTTAGATAAATCTGAAAAGATTTAAAAAAAAAACATCTTTCACTTTGTCTTTATGGGGATTGTTTGTAGAATTTTGGGGAAAATAATGAATTTTAATCCATTTTGGAAAAAGGCTATAACATAACAAAATGTGGAAAAAGTGAAGCTCTGTTAACCTCTTGACCACCGCCCCATGTCCAAAAGACATCCTGTTTTTAAAGATGGATATCTCTGTAATGGCAGCAGCTGCTGCCACAACCGAGGTATCCATCTCTTCAGTGGGCGGTGGTGTACACGATAACGGCGGTCTCCGGCGGATTCACCCGTCCCCATAGCTCTGCTGGGCGGAAGTGACGTCAAAACGTCAGTCCCGCCCAGCGTCTTAAAGCAACATTTTTTTTTTTGTCATTTGAAAAAATTAAAATTTTTTAAAAGTTTAAATTTTTTTTTTCTTTTTTTGCATTTAAGTCTAAATATGAGATGTGAGGTCTTTTTGATCCCAGATCTCATATTTAGGAGGACCTGTCATGCTTTTTTCTATTACAAGGGATGTTTACATTCCTTGTAATAGGAATAAAAGTGATCAATTTTTTTTATTTTTATTTTATTTCAGTGTAAAAAATTAACTAAATAAAAATAAATAAGAAAACAAAAAAAAATTTTTTTTAAAGCGCCCCGTCCCGACGAGCTCGCGCACAGAAGCGAGCGCATACGCGAGTAGCGCCCGCATATGAAAACGGTGTTCAAACCACACAAGTGAGGTATCGCCGCGATCGTTAAAGCGAGAGCAATAATTCTAGCCCTAGACCTACTCTGTAACTCAAAAAATGCAACCTGTAGAATTTTTTAAACGTCGCCTATCGAGATTTTTAAGGGTAAAAGTTTGACGTCATGCCACAAGCGGGCGCAATTTTTAAGCGTGACATGTTGGGTATCATTTTACTTGGCGTAACATTATCTTTCACAATATATATAAAAAATGGGCAAAATTTATTGTTGTCTTATTTTTTAATTCAAAAAAGTGATTTTTATCCAAAAAAAGTGCGCTTGTAAGACCGCTGCGCAAATACGGTGTGACAAAAAGTATTGCAATGACCGCCATTTTATTCCCTAGGATGTCTGCTAAAAAAAAATATATAATGTTTGGGGGTTCTGATTAATTTTCTAGCAAAAAAAATAGGATTTTTTGTACTCACCGTAAAATCCTTTTCTCTGAAGTCCATGGACGGACACAGCTCCTTAAATCTTGACAAGTGGGTTATGTTCCCTGTTTACAGGAGAGGACTAGGCAGAAACATGTTAAATAGTTAAATACATGTTACATTAACAGAGTTGAACAGCCCCGCCCAGGGGGCGGTCCCTCCAGACATAACCCTCCTCACTGCAGCTTGCAGCCTCAGTTCGTAACAAGCAGTACAAACCTAAAAAGGAGGGGTGGGAGCTGTGTCCGTCCATGGACTTCAGAGAAAAGGATTTTACGGTGAGTACAAAAAATCCTATTTTCTCTTATCGTCCATGGACGGACACAGCTCCTTAAATCTTGACAAGTGGGACGTCCCCAAGCAGTGTCAAAAAACGAGGGGTGGGAAATATATCAGTAAAAACAATTTTAACTTCACCCCAAAACAAGCAGAGCTCCTCAACGGAGGAGGTGCAACTTTAAACAGCCGCCGGCAAAAACTAGCGGCTGAAAAAAACATCATAAGATGCACTCACAGCAACCATGTCAATTCTGGAAAAAGCGTGAACGGACGAGCAAATCGCCGCCTCGCACACCTGTGAGACCGACGCATGATGTCGGGAAAAAAAAAAAACCCAGGAAGCACCAATTGCCCTGGTCGAAAGTGCCGTGACCGGAAAGGGGGGCCCGCCCTTAGGAGCATAGGCCTGTATGACGGCCTGCCCGATCCACCGAGAAATGGTGGTCGACGAGACCGCCAGGCCCTTTTGTGGACCAGACACCGACACAAAAGAGAGTCAGAAGCTCCGAAATGGAGCCGTAGTAGGCTGGTATACCCGCAAAGCGCGTACCACGCCTAAAGTATGAAAGGCCGAAACCTCCTTCGGAAGAAGGGAAGGTCGCGGGCGCACCATCACCTAATCCTTATGGGGGATCAAGCATGGCGGCTTGCAAGACAAGACCGCCAACTCAGAAACCCCTCTAACAGAGGTAAAGGCCACTAAAGGGGCCACCTTCTGAGATAGTGTCAAGAGAAAATCTCTCTGATGTTTCCAAAAGGAAGGTTCCTGAAGAACCGAGAGCACCAGAGTCAAAACTCATGGGGGAAGAGATGGGCCAAGAGGGGAAAGTATATGACAAACCCCTTGCACACAAAAAAAGGGGACCCACCAGGGAACGGGCCGCAAAAAGGCCACTAAAAGAACACAGCCAAGGCTGAAATCTGCCCCCAAACGGTGCTTTAAGCAATTTTTAGATCCAATCCAAGCTTTAAAAACAGCAGGACCCTGGACATTGAAAGTACGCCCGTGGACGTCACTCCATCCCTTCGCACCAAGAGAGGTGCGACGGTAGATCCTCCGGAAGAAGACTACGGTGCCCTGTTGAGATGACCGAGTCAGACAGACCCTGGTCACCTAAAGTCTGGCTTCCAATAACCATGTTAAGCAAGTCAGTGACTGTACAACAGGAGGAAGTATGGGACCTTGAGACAGGAACCTCCTGCCCTGGCAATCGCCAGGGTGCCTCCGCTACCAGGCGCCCGATATCAGCGTACCAAGGACGCCGAGATTAATCTGGAACGATTAGAATCATCGGGATCTCCTCAGCATCCACTCTGTGGAGCGGCCGAGGAAGCAACTACCATGGAGGAATGGCAAAAAATCACCGATACAGACAACACAGGGCCACCAGCGCGACTGACGCGTCTGTACAAGATCACTAGACCTGGCCACTAACTGACACCCTTGCGGCGGAGACAAGCTGCCAGGAGATCCATGCCATGTGAGGCTCACCTCCTGCAAGGGAGCCGAAACACCCCAAGCACAAAGACCAGTCGCCCTGGTCCAGCATCTGGCGACTCCAGTAGTCTGCCTGCCGGCATACCTGATGGTAGACTGAAGCCACGGCCGTGGCGTTGTCCGGCTGAAACCAGATTGGTCGACCACAAGGAGAAGCATAGCCTGATCGCCTAAAATAGTAGGACAATGAACAGTAGACAGCACCTGGTATTCCCAGGCGGTCTTCCACCAGGCACTAGCCAGGCCCGACCCTGGGTAGCTACCGAGACCAGACACATTCAAGGAGGTGTGGTCATAGGTCCACGCAAGTCCAGCGACTCAGGGCCGACTGGACCCCCCAGTTTTGTGAACCTCCAGGTTCACAACCCGTGAGCTGGCATTCGTCGTAAACACCGACCACTGGAAGGAAGGAACAACTTCCCGGACCGAAGAGTCGGGAATCTCTGTCACCAACTCAGAGAGACTCTGACTAGGTGGCGCACAGGAATCTAATGATTTCAGAGACAAGAGATTTTTACCACCTGGACAGTAGTTCCACTGGAAAACCAGGGTGTGGAACTGGGCATACAGTACCACCTTGAAGGAGGCTACCCACAGACCCTGAACCAGCAGGCGCCCGGAGAGAAGACCGATTGCGTGATGCCAATACCTTCTCCGCAGACTGAAGAGTCTGCAATTTCTCCAGGGGAAGAAGGACCTTGCCACTGAGGAGTCTGGATCAACACTAGATACTCCAACGCTGAGTCGGAACCTAGCATGCCCATAATTTGAACCCTGGGTCGCACACATGTAGGGCAGGCTTGCTGCCACTGAGCTACACTTTCTGGCCTAAACGTTTAACATCCACCCGAATCTTCGGAGGGTCTGAATGGGAATAACCCATCCACTAGGTCGGAGACAGAAGCTGCTCTCAGAAGAAAGTCGTCAAAGTAGCCAATGAGGCAAAGCCTCGCTGTCCCAACAAAATTCAAATAAGTGCGAGCTCCTAGCTGAAAACCCATGGTGCTGACGCCAGATCAAAAGGGAGGGCCACAGGCTGACAGAGACCCTTCTCTCATCACGAAGCACAGAAAAAAACACTGTGACATGTGCAAAACGGGACATGCATGTATGCGTCCCTGATGTCCGAGGACGTCAGGACATCCCCCGGATGAAGCGCAGCTACCACCGAACAAATGGATTCCATGCGGAACTACCCGACGTTCACAAAGGTATTTAGGGCCTGAGGCCCATAGAAAACCCCAAAACTCTCGTCCTGCAGGAAAGGTAAAATTACCTTGCAGCTTAGCAAATCCCACACTGCCCAAGGCAGACCGACGTGCCGGGAGGGGAAGACACAAGGACAGAACTTTGTTCTGTGGATAGGAGGAAACCCTATCTAGTACTCCGAAGAGACCACCTCGCAGACCCACTAGTCGGAGAGCAGGGAGGTTTCACTGAATTGTGAACCTGCAAGCCGCCCCTCCCACCTAGAGACAGGGAGGGAAGGCTATATACATTGGCAGGATTTGGGTGCCGGCGTGATCGGCTTATGCACCCAGGGACAGATTAGTCCCCCAGCTGGGCCTTTGACGGCCTGGGAGGGTTGCCCCTAAATAATACCCACACATAGTGTGTATGTATATTATGTAGGTGTATGCACACATGTCTTTGGAGGAAACCGGAGTACCCGGAGGAAACCCACACAGACACAGGGAGCGACAATGCAAGCTCCAGGCAGATTGGCGTCAGTGTGCAGATTGGCGTCAGTGTGCAGATTCGAACCAATGACTCTTTTGCTGCCAAGTAATGGAGTTAAGCACTACACCACCGTGTGCATAAAACCATTCTGAAACAGACGCCCTGGATAACAAGGGCGCAGCATTCAATGAAGCATCACAGACCTATATGAGGCCCTGGACCAGCTGGTCCGCTAGGCTAATAACCTCAGGAGAGAGTCGGTGCTCCTCCACTGTCTGGTGCAAAATGCTCACTCTGTGAGTTGTATACAGCACTAGGGGTCAGGACTACTCCAAGATGGCCGCCGAGCGTTCAGAACGCGGCCACAGGAAAAAGGCCAGCACAATGTAAGCTGCGCCATAGCGTGGCTACGACAAAATGGGCGCCAATGGGAGTTTTCAATGTAATTGAAAAATCTCCCAAAAAATAGCGCCAGCGACCACTGAGACCCCAGTGTAGTGGCCACAATAGGCCGCAAGCCAGACCCCAGCATGGTAAACATGGAACGGGTCAGTACTTCGGATCTTCTATCAGTCAGATCCATACAAGCGGGGGTTCCCGCCAGGCGGTGAGGGACTACAAAAGCCCTCAGTGGCTTTTCTCATTCCGCATCTCAGAAATTATCAAAGAAGGGCACAGAAGGAAAAAACCTACACAGCGGTCTGATTTGTGTGATCCAAAAAAGACCGAGCCCTCAGCGGAAACCCAGCTGCACTATGCAGCTTAGGAGAGTCCCTTGCAGCAGTAAAAAGCGCACCCATAAATGCCTTATTCTGCCTTTTTTTTTTTTTTTTTTTTAACTAGGTACCTAGTCCATGGCTCCATAACAGAGCATTCCCCAGGGGATAACGGGGGAAGGGGGCACTCTTTTACCGCCCGCCCGCAGTCCACCCCCACCCTGGCACAAACTGTGTCCAGGACTAACAATAAAAACTCTGTGGGAATCCCAGGTGCTAACACCTGCTGCCACCACCAGCATGTGGGGAAGGACCCAGATACTGACTCCAATATTTACATATAGTGTGTATTATAATATGCACACCTGTCCATACAAATAGACAAAAGCTCCTAGAGCCCTATTCAGGGCCTCTCACCCACTTGCTGCGCTGACCAGGGGTAACCAGGGGACTCCCTCAGGAGGAGACTGCCCAGTGCTGTCTGTGAGAGGAAAAGAACCGTGAGGTAACTTTTGCAGGGACCTGTGGTTAAACAGGAAAAGCCTCATAGGGCTGTTTTATTTAAGGATAAGACACAGATACAGCATAAAAAGCAAAACCGTTACAGGTGTCACCAATCAGTCAGCGTCTGCTGAAGTATAATCATAAACATCTGTGCTCATCACAGGGCTTTTTACCTCACAGGAAAGCCCAATACAAAAAAGAAAAAACACAGGCCAGATAACACAGTCCCCTCAGGAAGGCCCCCTCCCCCCCTGACAGCGGCAATGTTAGCAATGCAGCAAGGGAAAGGAGCAGGGAAGTAAGGGGAAGGGACCCCCGAACCCCAGGAATGCCCAGCCTTACCAACCCACCGAAGCAGGAGGGACTGTACTTACCCGTCCAAGCGAGGACTCGCTGACGCATTCCTGACAGAACTACAACCGCAATGGAGGTAGCTGTCGGCCCGGTCCACTGTGAGTGAGACAACACCACAGCCCAGTCATATGTGGACCTCGGAGCAAAGCTCACCGGCCACCCCAGGAGTCATGAGGTATGGCGTGGCAGACCAAGCCTCTTTGCAAAGGTGTGCCCACGCTTGCTGGTCGGACTGAGTAGACTACAAGGATCTATAATATCCAGCCTGTCTCTCAGCCAACAGTTGAAAGAAGATTCTTCAAGAAAAAGTAAAGTAAAATAAAATAAAACTTCTCCTCAGGGCGCTGGGCCCAAAGGGAGCCATACGTCCTTCTCCTTTGCTAGGCAGAACGAAACTGAGGCTGCAAGCTGCAGTGAGGAGGGTTATGTCTGGAGGGACCGCCCCCTGGGCGGGGCTGTTCAACTCTGTTAATGTAACATGTATTTAACTATTTAACATGTTTCTGCCTAGTCCTCTCCTGTAAACAGGGAACATAACCCACTTGTCAAGATTTAAGGAGCTGTGTCCGTCCATGGACGATAAGAGAAATTGTGATTTTCACATGAAGGAGAGAAGTGCCAGAATAGGCCTGGTGGTCAAGTGGTTAAGGATGATCGGTGGAAACAGGAGGCACCTGAGCCCAATTCTGAGTGTCATGGCAAAGACTGTGAATACTTATGCATATGGGAGGAGCTTGTGATACATATGTATATGGGAGGAGCTTGTGATACGTATGTATATGGGAGGAGCTTGTGATACGTATGTATATGGGAGGAGCTTGTGATACGTATGTATATGGGAGGAGCTTGTGATACGTATGTATATGGGAGGAGCTTGTGATACATATGTATATGGGAGGAGCTTGTGATACGTATGTATATGGGAGGAGCTTGTGATACGTATGTATATGGGAGGAGCTTGTGATACGTATGTATATGGGAGGAGCTTGTGATACGTATGTATATGGGAGGAGCTTGTGATACGTATGTATATGGGAGGAGCTTGTGATACGTATGTATATGGGAGGAGCCTGTGATACTTATGTATATGGGAGGAGCTTGTGATACTTATGTATATGGGAGGAGCTTGTGATACGTATGTATATGGGAGGAGCCTGTGATACGTATGTATATGGGAGGAGCTTGTGATACGTATGTATATGGGAGGAGCCTGTGATACGTATGTATATGGGAGGAGCTTGTGATACTTATGTATATGGGAGGAGCTTGTGATACGTATGTATATGGGAGGAGCCTGTGATACTTATGTATATGGAATTTTTTTTTTCGTTTTTCATTTTAGATAAATCTGCAAAGATTTCAAACAAACATCTTTCACTTTGTCTTTATGGGGGATGGTTTGTAGAATTTTGGGGAAAATAATGAATTTTAATCCATTTTGGAAAAAGGCCGTAACATAACAATATGTGGAAAAAGTGAAGCTCTGTTAATACTTTCCATATACTCTGTACCTAGTGTTAATGAAGTACCAGAAATTTTTTTTTTTGCTCATTGGAATCCGTGATTAATGGGGCAGCATTTGGTGGAGCTGGGAGACTAACATAGAGCGGTGTCCACACACATAAATATTACCCCCCCCTCTAATTACTCTTTATAGTGAAGCTCCAATCGCGTCGCCCCGATCCCCTCTGTAGTGAAGCTCCAATCACGTCGCCCCGATCCCCTCTGTAGTGAAGCTGGTCCATGTGTATTGTCAGCGTGTGTCTTCACAAGTATTTCTCTCCTCTTGTGGCTGTGCAGGGAATGGATTACCTGGGATCACGTCAGTACGTCCATCGAGATCTCGCTGCCAGAAATGTCCTGGTAGAAAATGAGCACCGGGTGAAAATAGGCGACTTCGGTTTAACCAAAGCCATTGAGACGGACAAGGAGTATTACACGGTGAAAGATGACCTGGACAGTCCAGTGTTCTGGTAAGAGTTCCATTATGTTCACTTGTATGACCTCCCATTAAAAAAATATGTGCTGCAGCGCTTAGTGTGTCTGAGCTTTACAGTTCGCCCTTATGTACGTTCCCAGTCACATGGGACGTACATAAGGGCCATGTTTACTTATGTACCCCCCGTGTGAATGAAGGCTTAGTACCCCCCCCGCAAAAGTCCCACAAATAACCTGCTGTTCCTGTCAGTGAAGTCCACCTAATGCAGTTTTCTCTGATGGGGTGGCAACAATGCTGCACTGCTCCTGAATTCATAGCAGAGTTGTCACTCTCGTGTTGACTGTGCTTGCTTGCACTACATTGGGAGGGGGTGTGGCTATCGGAGTTGTCGCTGCTGATTTACAAGCTGTTGTTGAAACTAGGGTTGTCCCGATACCGATACTAGTATCGGTATCGGGAACGATTCTGAGTATTTGCAGGAGTACTCGTACTCCCGCAAATACCCCCGATACCAAAATAGAATACAACCCCCCCCCCCGCCGCCTCCGCATCCCCGCTTGGTTAATACGGGCGGGGAACATTACAGCATTCATTTGAATAGCTGTAGTCTTTCCCGCTGCGCCGCGTATAGACACTCCCCCTTGCTCGGGTGAACTGTCCAATCCCGAGCAAGGGGGAGTGTCTATACGCAGCGCGGCGCGAAAGACTACAGCTATTCAAAGCTGTAATGTTCCCCACGCGTATTAACCAAGCGGGGATGCGGCGCGGCAGCATGTACGGTAAGGGGGACATGGCTGCTTTTTTTTGGGGGGGGGGGGGCATGGCTGCATATGGGGGGGACATGGCTGCATATGGGGAGGACATGGCTGCATATGGGGAGGACATGGCTGCATATGGGGGGGGGGACATGGCTGCATATGGGGGGGGGACATGGCTGCATATGGGGGGGGACATGGCTGGATATGGGGGGGGACATGGCTGCATATGTGGGAGGACATGGCTGGATATGGGGGAGGACATGGCTGCATATGGGGGGGGACATGGCTGCATATGGGGGGGGACATGGCTGGATATGGGGGGGGGGACATGGCTGCATATATGGGGGGGGCATGGCTGCATATATGGGGGGGACATGGCTGCATATATGGGGGGGGGACATGGCTGCATATATGGGGGGGGGACATGGCTGCATATATGGGGGGGACATGGCTGCATTTGTGGGGGGGACATGGCTGCATTTGGGGACACATTTAAAAAAAAGTATCGGTATTCGGTATCGGCGAGTACTTGAAAAAAAAGTATCGGTACTTGTACTCCGTCCTAAAAAAAAGTGGTATCGGGACAACCCTAGTTGAAACCCTCCCACTGTGATCTGCAGTGTCTGGGAGGGGGAGCGTGTGAGACACAAAGGGGGATTTGGCTCAGTCAGAGAAGGAAAAGGAAGTTTTTTATTTTGTATTTACATTGCAAACTTAAAATGCAGACATACTATAGTTGTTGTTGGTCTCCATGACTCAGGACACATTACATAAGACTGCTGGAAATTATTGCAATAGGGCAACACAGATTAGTGTCTGCAGGCAGCACAGAAAGTGCCAAAGGATTGTAGGTTGGGCACTTGGGCTATAGTGAGTATATGCGGAGTTTCAGGTACATACAATTGATATGGTTGTCTTGTGTTCCAGGTATGCTCCAGAGTGTTTGCTGCACTGTAAATTCTACATTGCCTCGGACGTCTGGTCATTTGGAGTGACGTTATACGAAATTCTGACCTACTGCAACTCGGATCACAGCCCAATGGCGGTAATGTTAATCTGTATTATTTATGATCATTTAACCATCTCAGTAATTTAAGGCTAAACTTGTTGCAAATTAAATCTTTGTAAATTGGGAATCAAATGCCTTGAAGAGGAGACAGGCCTGTGCCACACTGTGTGTGTCAATAGATGCACACAGCCTGGCTCGAGAGTGAGCCCATAGGTGCACCACCATAAAAAGTGGCTTCCTATGAGGGCACACCGAGAAGAGGAGGAGGAGGAGCTGCCAATGAGGTTTGGGTCCACTCTGTGCAATACCTTTGCACAGAGTAGGTAAGTATAACATTTATTTGGAAAGAAAAAAAAATATATATATATAAATATATCTCAGTGGTGGCTGGTGCTAAATATTTTCACGTGGGAGGCGGCGATCACTGCAAGCACAACGCATCCCCAGGCGTTGGATTACGAGAACGCTGCAGTGATCCACCAGCCAAGTAGGTGGCAGTATACCCTGAAGGTTAACCACTTCCATACCGGGCATTTTCACCCCCCCTCCTGCCCAGACCAATTTTTAGTTTTCAGCGCTGTTGAATGACAATTGCGCGGTCGTGCGACACTGCACCCATAGGAAATCGAGCTTTCTTTTGAGTGGTATTTGATCACCTCTTGCGCTATAAACAAAAGAAGAGCGACAGAAGTTATAGCGTCTACAAAATAGGGGATAGATTTATGGCATTTTTATTTTTTTACTAGTAATGGTGATCTGCAATTTTTTATTGTGACCGTGACATAGCGGCGGACACATCGGCACGTTTTTGGGACCATTCACATCTATACAGCGATTAGTGTAAATGTGACTGGCAGGTAAGGGGCTAACACTAGGGGACGCTGAAGGGGTTAAATATGTTCCCTGGGAGTGATTCTTAGGCCCCTTTCACATTGAGGAGTTTTTCAGGCGGTACAGCGCTAAAAATAGCGCTGCTATCGCGCCTGAAAAACTCTTTCACTGCAGACTCAATGTGAAAGCCCGAGGGCTTTCACACTGAGGCAAATGCGCTGGCGGGAGACAAAAAAAATCTCCTGTCAGCAGCATCTTTGGAGCGGTGAGAGGAGCGGCATGTATACCGCTCCTTCCCATTGAAAACAATGGGAAACCGCGGCAATACCGCCTGCAATGCGCCTCTATAGAGGCGCATTGCGGGCGGTATTAACCCTTTATCGGCCGCTAGCGGGGGTTAATACCGCACCGCTAGCGGCCGATTGCTGCGGCAATCCTGGCGGTATAGCGCCGCTATTTTTAGTGGCGTTATACCGCCACCGCGGCTCCCGCCCCAGTCTGAAAGGGGCCTTACTGTAGGGGGACTTGCAAGGGGAGGAGACTGATCTGTGTTCCTTTGTTCTGGGAACACACATCCGTCTCCTCACCTCTGACAGGACATGGATGTGTGTGTTTACACCCCATCATTACACACACAGATCCACACTCCTGTCGTGTCCTCCGCACCGGGTCATGAGCGGTGCCGCGGGTGCGCGCCCTAGATTGCCGGGAAGAAGAGATGTCCTATGACGTCCAACGGGAGGGAGGGTTCCTGCCGGCGTCATTTTAGAATGGCCCGGTAAGGAAGGGGTTAAAGACCTCCTGTGCCCCTTGGTGGGCGAGAAATAAATTCTAGGTTTTTTTATTTTTATTTTAATAGATCACCCTCGGTACCTCTATTGTGACAGGTGCTGCTGACCCGGAACAAGCTTGCAGATCAGAAGTTCTGATTTTCAGTTGGAGACTCAAAATGTTGCAATCAAGCCAGCTAGCCAGGCAACTAGTATTTTCAGGGGGTGACAAATGGCAGTTTTTATTGCAGTAGGACAGGTTGTTGAAGTGCTGTGACTCTGATATATGGAGGAGATTACTAGATAAGAATATTGCTTTGTGATTCTGTCATTTTAGTATAAATTTCATGTTTTCTTTTGAAGCCGTCAGACATTCCTGTGTGGCGTGATGAATAAAGCAGGAAAAAGAAACCCACAACATTTTTTTTTTGTAATTATTTATTTCTGTTTCCCCCCCTCCAGATGTTCCTAAAAATGATCGGACCCACACAAGGTCAGATGACTGTGACCCGACTTGTGCGCGTGTTGGAGGAAGGAAAGCGTCTGCCCAACCCTACAAACTGCCCCAACGAGGTACAGAGCTTTGCTGCACTGCTCACTTCACAAAGAAATCTGAGATTTGTTGTTTACAAGTTAAAGTTTTTTATTTATTTTTGCTAGAACATTACTTAGAGCCCCCAAAAATTATACATTTTCTTTTTCTAACACCCTAGAGAATAAAATGGCGGTCGTTGCAATACTTTTTGTCACACCGTATTTGCGCAGCGGTCTTACAAGCGCACTTTTTTTTTTTTTTTAAATCACTTTTTTAAATGAAAAAATAAGTCGCAGAAAAGGAAAGTTGGCCTAATTGAAAGATAATGTTACGTCGAGTAAATTGATGGCCAACATGTCACGCTTCAAAATTGCGCCCGCTCGTGGAATGGCAACAAACTTTCTACCCTTTTAAAAACCTCCATAGGCGACATTTAAAAAAAATTCTACAAGTGGCCAGTTTTGAGTTACAGAGGAGGTCTAGGGCTAGGATTATTGCTCTCGCTCTACCGATTGCGGCGATACCTCACATGTGCGGTTTGAACACTATTTTCATATGTGGGTGCTGCTCACGTATACGCAGGGACGGGGCGCGTTTAAAAAAAATATTTATTTCTTATTTATTTTGGGCCAGATTCTCAGAGGAGATACGCCGTTGTATCTCTGAGTCTGGGCGGTCGTTTCTATGCGCCTAATTCTTAGAATCAGTTACACATAGATTTCTATTAGATCCGACCGGCGTGAGTCTCTTACGCCGTCGGATCGTAACCGCATATTTACGCTGGCCGCTAGGGGCGTGTACGCTGATTTACGCCTAGAAATATGTAAATCATCTAGATATGCGAATTCACGAACGTACGCCCGGCCGACGCAGTACAGATACGCCGTTTACGTTAGGCTTTTCCCGGCGTAAAGTTACCCCTGCTATATGCGGCGTACCAATGTTAAGTATGGCCGTCGTTCCCCGCGTCGAAATTTGAAAATTTTGCGTAAGTCGTCCGTGAATGGGGCTGGACGTCATTTACGTTCGCGTCGAAACCAATGACATCCTTGCGACGTACTTTGGAGCAATGCACACTGGGATATTCCACGGACGGCTTTTGTGAAAACCGTCAATCACGTCGGGTCATGGTTAATTTACATAACACACGCCCACCTCTTCACAATTTGAATTAGGCGGGCTTACGCCGGCCTATTTACGCTACGCCGCAACTTTCTTTTGAGAATAGGGCACTTGCCTGTAAAAGTTGCGGAGGCGTAACGTAAATAGGATACGTTGCGCCCGCACAAAGATACGCCATTCTACGTGAATCTATACCTTTTTATTTGACCTGTGACTTTGTGCCTTTTTTTTCAGGTCTATCTGCTGCTGTTGAAATGTTGGGACCAGAACCCTTCAAGCAGAGCGACCTTCCAGGAACTGATCCGCGGATTTACAGATCTTGCCAGTAAAATGTAACCACACGGTAGAGGAAATCTGCAACAAAAAAAAAAACTAAAAAGGACAGAACTCTTCTTCTGCTGCTTCCAGATACTTAGAAGATGTTCCACATCTGCCAGGGCACTGGTCTTCCTGAGTGCAACTGGACCACAGTGCAAAGATTGGGGAGGATCTTCAATGGGGGAGGGGGAAGGAGACTGAACGCTGTTCTTCCTTGCTGTAATAACATGACTGAAGGAACGGGGATCAGTGAGAGGACATTACTGCCTGCACCCCTCCCCCCCGGATCTGGTTCATAGCCAAAAAAGCATTCTGGGAAGACTTGTATCTTACTGTGGATTTCTTAAAACAGACTAAAAAAAAATATGCAGTTTACAGCAAGTAATTTTGCATAATAAACTGTTTGAAGCACTTAAGAGGGAAATTTTGAAAGTTTTAAGGATCAAGTCCAGCGCCATCCAATGTATACAATTGTACAGTCAGTCAGATGTTTTTACTTTCCCAGGAGGATTCCGAGTGTTACATTTATGTCTTTGTAGCTTTTACCTTCCCCCTTTTATCTCCTGGTGCTTTTTAATGATTATTTTTCAAATGTACAGACGGTTAAGATGTTTAAACTGCAGCTTTCTTTGGCTTTCAGTTAAAGTGGAGTTTCCATCCCAAATTTTATTTTTTCATTATTGTGCTAAAAAAAAAAGTAAAAAAATGTTTTTGTTTTTTTTTAAACTTATCTGGAAATGCCTGTTGCTATGCGGTCCCACGAAATCTGCCTTTGAAACCACTTAGGATTCTGACATCATCTCCCTCTAATGCTCCTGGGAAATGTGTGTTATCATTTCCCAGGATGCAGTGCGCTGTCCAATTATCACTCCCCATCCAAGACTTCCAGGAAGTAAGTGCTTGTGGGCTTCACAATGCCCACAAGCAAAATGACAACGGTGTAGACAGTTTTATAAACTATCTTTTTTTTTGAATAACTATGCGGAGCGGCGTCGGATTGTAAAATAGTAAGTGACCGGATTTATATTATAAAAACGCAGGATGAAAGGACATACATTTAAAAATGCTAATTGTGGTTGGAACCCCGCTTTAAGTTGTTTCTTGAAGCAGTTTATGATTATCTCTTACCCAGTTATTGTGGGTTTGGCTGCATGGCAGAAGGGTGAGGCCTGATGTACACTGGACCCTTTTTTTTTTTTTTTACTGCTTCCGGACCGCCTCACGTACATATACTGCTGCCCGGCTGCGTAAATCACGTACCTGTATGCGATTGTCATGCACATGCGCTGCTCCCGCTGTGATTGGTTAAAGCGGTAGCCAATCCGTGGGTCTGGCCGCCGCCACCACCACCATCTGTGGAGAGACGGATTAGCGGTGTGGCTATGTAAAGAAGGCAAACTGCTGACCTGTCGGAGCAAAGGAGAGATCTTTGTGCTTCAGCCACCAGGGGTGTCAAACTGGTGGCCCTCCAGCTGTTCCAAAACTACAAGTCCCATCATGCCTCTGCCTGTGAGAGGCATGCTTGTAACTGTTAGCCTTGCAATGCCTCATGGGACTTGTAGTTTTGCAACAGCTGGAGGGCCGCCAGTTTGACACCCCTGAGCTAAGCTAAATCACAATCTCTCTTTTCCCTCCAGTGTAAAAAGTCCCCCAGTTAGAAAGCACCTCCCAGGCACACACGTAACCCCTTCCCTGCCAGTGCCATTTATACAGTCACCAGTGTATTTTTTTTTTTAAAGAAAGGATCTCCAAAAAGTGTCAGTTGTCCGTCGCAATCCCACTATAAATCGCTAATCACCGGCATTACTAGTAAAAAAATTAACGTAAAAATATATCCCATAGTTTTTGGATGCTAGATCTTTTATGCAAATATACACTTATTGTGATTTTTTTTAATACCAAAAATATGTAGCAGAATACATATTGGCCTAAACTGATGAAAAAAAAAAAAAAAAAAAATTAATTATGAAGGTTTTATAGCAGAAAGTAAAAAAAGTGTTTTTTAATTCAAAATTGTCGGCTTTTTTTTTGTTTGTTTATATCATTAAAAAAAAAAAGCAGAGGTGGTCAAATACCACCAGAAGAATGCTCTATTTATGGGGGAGACCTAACATTTTATTTGGGTACAACGTCGCACGACAGCGTGCGTAAAAAAAAAATGGCCTGGTCAGGAAGCGGGTAAAACCTTCTGGAGCTGAAGTGGTTAATGCTGCTCTTAGGGGGTGAGTCCGATTCACACCTGAACCCAGGGACACGCCGGACTCCCCATAATGTGAACCCAACCTTATAAAGGGCACTATGGTGTGCTTAGTAAGGTGTACGCATCATGTGACTATCTCTCCTCGCATCACAGCGTCCTCTGCTGCAAAAAGGAAAGAACCACATCTTCATGAATAGGCCGTCTAATACGGCAAGAACTATGCCTGCTCTCCTTTTTTAAATGACCCCCTAGGGCAGTGATGGCGAACCTTGGCACCCCAGATGTTTTGGAACTACATTTCCCCATGATGCTCAACTACACTGCAGAGTGCATGAGCATCATGGGAAATTTAGTTCTAAAACATCTGGGGTGCCAAAGTTCTCCATCACTGCCCTGGGGGGGAAGCTAGACAGGTAGGTCACTTCCAAGCTGCTAAACTCAAATATTTGGGGTGGTCATCATTTAGCATCCATAGAGATACCAAAGATTCTTCTTACTCCTAATTTTGTATGTTATTTGTAGCAGTTAATTATCCCATCACTATTCTCTATAATTTAGTAAAGCAAAAAGAAAACTGGAGGTTTACCAATAAAGACCAATTCAATTCTTCTTCAGCGGCTCCAAATATGACGGCTTCAGTAGAATTGGTTGTTCTGGGTAATCGCCTCCACTTTCTCCTCAGGATATGGCTGCCAGTTATTTATACATGTGATGGTGGGAGGTGTTGCATGGCGAGAGCGACGGGAGGATAATTTTTTTTTTTTTTTTTTTTTTTTTTCTTGCATTTACATTTTTGTGATATTATAATAATGTAAACATAAGCACTTTGTTATATTTCTATAAATAAATGTTATTAGAATTAACACCATGCCTGTCTCCTCCCTTCTGTTACGAGGTGGAAATTACTTTTACCCAGCGTGGGAGAAAAGAGCCAATCGCACAGCTGTGTAGCAGATGATTTTTCCCAGACACCTTAAGGCTGGGTTCTCACACATATGTGAATTTCCCCCACCTGACAGGAGATTGTGACCGGCTCTCAGTAGAGCCACTCCACACATGTCCAGATTGATAAAGGGTCCTGGGCGACTTCAGGCCTGAGCGGGGACACAGAGTAAGACCCCTTTCACACTGGGGAGTTTTTCAGGCGGTACAGCGCTAAAAATAGCGCTGCTATACCACCTGAAAAACTCCTTCACTGCCTACTCAAGGGCTTTCACACTGAGGCGATGCGCTGGCGGGAGAGAAAAAAAATCTCCTGTCAGCAGCATCTTTGGAGCGGTGAGAGGAGCGGCATGTATACCGCTCCTTCCCATTTAAAACAATGGGAAACCGCGGCAATACGTCTCTGCAGAGGCGCATTGCGGGCGGTATTAACCCTTTATCAGCCGCTAGCAGGGGTTAATACCGCACCGCTATTGGCCGATTCCCGCGGCAATCCCGGCGGTATAGCGCCGCTATTTTTAGCGGCGCTATACCGCTCCAATGTGAAAGGGGCCTTATGCAGAAACTGACATGCCCCTTCCTGCCATTTGCACTCCCTCTCACCCCTGCTTATCTGTGGAAAGTTCCAAGCTGTATTTCTGAAGCAGCCAACCTCCTTCCTAACCCTTGTATCTCAGTTGGGGGGGGGGGGGGGTATATGTACTTTATCCCATAGGGGACAGAAACGGTAGAAATATATATATATTTATCTTTTAAAATTCCTACTTGGATGTGGTGTCAAGATAGACATAACGGGGACACACTCCATTATAATTTATGGATGCATTATCCCTGGATGTAGGGATCCTGCAGCCTAATTCACCACTGTCCAATCACCTGAAGGTAGCTGCATATATCGCAAATTCGTAATGAGTTGGGCTTCTTGGACCATGCAAATACAGTGTATGGGCATATTAAAAACATAAAACCATGCCCATACGCTATACTCATGTTTATGCAGTAACAGTCATTCACGTCTAGGGGTAAGAACCTGGGTGGTGGAATTTATTGTACAGGCTCAGAGACCGGTTTGCCATTTCTGTTTATTAAAAGTCAGCTTTTTTTTTTTATAAATAAACATGCACTCACCTGTCCAGTGAGGCAGCAGCCCGAACGCTCGCTTCTCTCCGCCAGCATTGCAAGCGTGGGCACCTACCGTGTTTCCCTGAAAATAAGCCCTACCCCAAAAATAAGACCTAGCGTGATTTTCGGTGGTGGCTGCAATATAAGTCCTTGTAAAAAAAAAAAACACATGTAATCCGTTCTGTAAAAAGATTATATAATAACCCGCCAGGGATCTTATCTCCTCCCGGGTGACGTCAGCGACCCCTTCCTCCGCAATGCTCGGAGCGGTGCTGAAGTCAGTGGGGATCTCGGCCCCTCCCTCTGCAGTATTCGGCGCGGGGAACAACCACTTTAAGATCATCATTGTATATATCGTAAATAAAATAAGACAGCCCCTGAAAATAAGCCCTGGTGTGTTTATTGTAGCAAAAATTAATATAAGACCCGGTCTTATTTTCAGGGAAACATGGGTAGCAAAATAGTCACACTGTGCCTCCCGAATGGCCAGGCACTCTGGGACCTGTAATATGTCCCAGAAGATTTCAGGGGAGAGGAGAACATCTAATCGTGTCAAAAGTAGATACACCTCCCCCAAACATGATATGCCAAATGAGGGAGGAACTCCGCTTTAAGGACAGGTTCACACCTGTGTGGGCTATTTATTTGTGTGGGCTGCCATGAAAAAGTTGCTTGCGCCTTTTTTTAAATGTGGCCCACAAGGTCCTTTTGGCCATACAATTTGTCTGTGGTTCCTGCATAGATGCGAGCCAAGCCTCAAAAGAAAGTCTGCAGTGACACCCTGCGTGTTTCTCTCATGACAGGTTCACAGAGTGACTTGCGGTCACAAGGTAATAAGTATTAACACTGCTCAGATCAGTGAGGGCCATGATTTTTATTACCAACGTGGAGCAAACATGCAGCATAGGCATTCCAACCCCTCACCATCTGCATGCTTTTTTTTTTTAGGTCAGTTATTTTCTAGTGAAGACAAGACCATGTAACGTTTTACAAAACAAAGGCCATAGTAGCCTCCCTCGTTTACTATTTCCAGTGTTTTAACAAACCAATACCACTGCCTTTGAGCAGGCACCATTTAGCTTTGCCTGGCTGTGGTCATAATGCTTTACAATAAGCTCCAAGTTGAAGCACCCCAAAGATTTGTCTATGCACAAAAGCGCATTTTATTATATAACGCTCGAGTGACCATTTAGGCCAAAAAGCTTGTAGAGCACCTACAACAGTGGTTTTCAACCTGGGGGTCATATGATGATTGGCCAGGGGTCACTAAATCCTGGGCTGTTCCTGAAGCCCACATTGCTCTCCCAGCCTTTTCGTGGCTGTTCCTGGAGCCCGCGGCCATCCACTCAGCCTTTTCATTGCCGCCCATCCAGTTCACGGCATGGCTGGGGGACAGAGACTAGAGGTCAGGTGACTGGTGAGGAATATGAAGTCGGAGGGGCTGGAGAAGACCCCATCTCCTGATTTCGGCATAGGTGTCACTGCTGTGAGAAACCACACAGTTGGAGTAACTACCTTTGATTAGAGTTGTCATTAAAAGTCCCCACTACAGTTCTCAGGTCAGCAGATGACCTTAATCAAGTGCACCCAAGTTGGCAGGCCAGGACTGCCGCTCCCCCTTCCCCGCCAGGACGGCCGCTCTCCCTTCCCCCACTCTCTGCCAGGACGGCCGCTCTCCCTTCCCCCACTCTCCGCCAGGACGGCCTGCCACTTCCCCTTCCCTCGCCAGGACGGACTGCCATTCCCCCTTCTCTGCCAGGACAGACTGCCACTCTTCACATTCCCCCCACCAAGGAGTAAGAGAAGGAAAATAGAGAATACATGTAAGGGAGAGGAAAAGATTGGTAGGAACAAAGAAAAGCGGAGAGAAAGAACAAGAAAGGCGGCTAGAGAGAGGGATGGGAGGGAAACAAAATGTAATAAAATTAGCATAGAGCGAGATAAAAGGGAAAGAAAGGAGAACAAGAAGAGACTGAGTGGTACATCCCAAAATGTACTATAAGGGGTTTAAATACTGAACGAGTGGAAGTGACTCAAGAAGGGATAAATTTTAGTCCGTGGGTTAGGGGCGCAAATTACTAGTCTTGCCTTGGGTGCTGACAACCCACGCTACGAAAATAATTTCACCGTTCAAGGGGTCACGGCACTAGAGAGGTTGAGAACCACTGACCTACAATATATGGCCAGACCCCATCCCTCCAAAATGATTGGGTTCAATTGTTTCCAGTGGAGGATACTGTGAATTCTACAGCATGCAACTATACATTTCCAAACTTGGAACAGTAAAGGTTCTTCCCCCAAAATGTGGTCACAACAGGATCGTGTACAAAGCCAAAACAAAAAAATGTGCACATGAACAGAGACCACATGGACCAATTCTAAAAGTAGACCTTCTATATTTATTTTTTTATTATTGCTTGATATTTACAAAATAAACTGAAATGTGTGCAGGCCATAGCAAGAATATAACAAATGAAACCAATTATTTCTTTCAACCAAGACACAGCTAAGGGTAGAAAATATCTAAAAATCTTCAGGAAGATTGTGACCGTTTCATACATCAATTCAGCCTGAGTGACCTTAGATTTTTGTTTTAGGCAAATACAACTGACTCGGCGCCAGACTAAGATGGCTTTGCAGAGACACGAGAACCCAGGTTGTGCATCTTTGGGTGTGTGTGATGATTTGGAACAAAGATAAATATTAATAAACCTTTTTCCTCTTAATATAAGAGTCAGCGTAGCTGTCCCCAGACGTCGGAGTGTATTGCTGTGTGTATCCGATGGTGCCGACCTCTGGGCTGGAGAGAATGTACGGCCTTTTCTCAGTGCTGATCGTCTGGGAAAAATGAAGACAAAATATCACATCGTAAATTAATATATTTATTTTTCAAGGGACTATCTGAGCAAACACCATTAACTGCTTGCCGACCTGCCGCCCTCATTTTACGTCGGCTCTCTCGCAGGCCACTAGGGGCGCGTGATCGCCACCGGGCACCCGCGATTGCTTGTTACAGAGCGGGGACCGGGAGCTGTGTGTGTAAACACACAGCTCCCGGTCCTGTCAGGGGGGGGGGGGGGGGGGGGGGAATGCTGATCCTCTGTTCATACAATGTATGAACAGAAGATCGGTCATTTCCCCTAGTGAGGGCCCCCCCCTACAGTTAGAACACACCCAGGGACATACTTAACCCTTTCCTCGCCCCCTAGTGTTAACCCCTTCACTGCCATTTTTATAGTAATCCAATGCATTTTTATAACACTGATCGCTATAAAAATGCCAATGGTCCCAAAAATGTGTCAAAAGTGTCCGCCATAATGTCGCAGTACCGAAAAAAAATGGCTGATCGCCGCCATTAGTAGTAAAAAAAAAAAAAAATATTAATAAAAAATGCCATAAAAATACCCCCTATTTTGTAAACGCTATAACTTTTGCGCAAACCAATCAATAAACGCTTATTGCGATTTTTTTTGACGAAAAATAGGTAGAATACGTATTGACCTAAACTGAGGGAAAAAAATATGTTTTTTATATATTTTTGGGGGATATTTATTACAACAAAAAGTAAAAAATATTCATATTTTTCAAAATTGTCGTTCTATTTTTGTTTATAGCGCAAGAACGAAGAACCGTAGAGGTGATCAAATACCACCAAAAGAAAGCTCTAATTGTGGGGGGAAAAAAACGCCAATTTTGTTTGGGAGCAACATCACACGACCACGCAATTGTCATTTAAAGCGATGCAGTGCCGAATCGCAAAAGGTGCTCTGGTCTTTGGGCAGCAATATAGACCGGTAGTTGGGGGGGGGGGGGGGGGGGCGCAAAGTAGATCCTCCAGCCTAGCCCCAAGAGATGCTACTGTGGGATACAAAGGAAGGTCTTAAGCCTTGTACACATGATCAGATTTCCATGGGACAAATCTGTGGATTTTCGTCTGAAGGGCGTTGGCCATGAACGTGTTTTGCATACAGATGGCAGAACTTTTTCAGCCAACATTCACAAAACTATGTTGTTTCTGCTCTTTAGCGCCACCCTTTGGGCAATTTCTGCCAATATTGTGCTATGGTTAGCATTTCTTCTGAGCATGTGTGTTTGTAATTTAGATTATTTTTTTTTCCGATGAACACACGATCGGAAAAATCCAACAACTGTCTGGTGGAGCATACAGACGGACAGATTTTCCGACAAAATCCATCCATCATGCATTTGTTGTCGGAAAATCTGATAGTGTGGACGAGGCTAAAAAGACACACATTTAATGAAGGAATTTGAAATGAAAAAATTAAATAAATTTAAATCAATAGTAGTGGCGTTGCCCAATGTAAAGCGCTGCACAAACCGTTGGTGCTATATAAATCCTGTATAATAAATAATCGTGACTAATTTGGACTAAAGACGGCTCTGGACTGATTCTGACAGTTACTGTTATTAGGTGGTTCCAAGGGTAAGTGGCAGGACAGCTGTTCCCCTCAATCTGTATATTCTCACACGATTAATAAATTTGCTTTTTTTTTTTCCACATTTTATTTAAGAAAAAGATTTAAAAAAAAACACACACACACGCTATACTGGCAAATAGGAATGGGCTCAGGTGTGTTCGGGATCCTAATCCCAACCCACCAGGAAGCTGACACTGCACACCACTAATCACAGGCAGCGAGACATTTTCAGGTCTAGGAAATGTCTCACTGCCTGTGATTAGTGGTGTGCAGTGTTGGCTTCCTGGCAGAATCAAGCAGGTAGTGGTGTGCAGTGTAGGCTTCCTGGCGGAATCAGGCAGGTAGTGGTGTGCAGTGTAGGCTTCCTGGCGGAATCAGGCAGGTAGTGGTGTGCAGTGTTGGCTTCCTGGCAGAATCAGGCAGGTAGTGGTGTGCAGTGTAGGCTTCCTGGCAGAATCAGGCAGGTAGTGGTGTGCAGTGTAGGCTTCCTGGCGGAATCAGGCAGGTAGTGGTGTGCAGTGTTGGCTTCCTGGCAGAATCAGGCAGGTAGTGGTGTGCAGTGTAGGCTTCCTGGCGGAATCAGGCAGGTGTGCGACAAAAGAACTGCATTTTATAGTGAAAAATGTAATCTCAACTCTTCTAAATACCGAATTGGGGGATTTGTCCTGCCTGCCAAAGAATGTATAGGTCTGCTTCTCTCAGGCCCACCCCCCCCCAAAAAGCCACCTGTATAATAAAGAGAATATTCATATATTTACTTACCTTTCTGGTGGCCCATGTAAAGAAAAGCCGTTGCTTCCTTGCACCCATACCACTGCAGACATCTGACATCACTGCAGAAGGTACGAGTCAGCAGAAACATAGAAAGTGACAGCAGAAAAAGACTAAGTGGTCCATCCCTTTGCAACAGGAGGAACCACAGCAACCAGCAAATAAACATTTGATTCAAAACCAAATGCTTGCAGTGGCTTTTCCTTGCATGGGCCATCCAAAGGCAAGTAAATGCTCCTTTTACAGGTAGCCCTTTTTGAGGGGAAAAAAGTGATTCTGTGGTGACAGAGTCACTAAGTGACCAATTCAGAATACAGATAAGCAGGTCCAAATTTTCCCCGATATGCCTGCTTGTTCTGGGTCTGTGACTCAAAGTACTGAGGCCAGAGAGTTGGCATTACTGCCAGGCAGCCAGCTTTTTTAGAAAACATCTTACTTTAACACACAAGTATACTTTATACTGGTACCATAACCCTACCTTATCTACAGACAGTGCAGATCCAACCTGGTACGAGGCTTGTGCATTTGTGTAGTATGTGGGTGGAGCCTGTACATAGGCGCTATATTCTCCGTAACCCAGCGTGGAAGACTGCTGTGGACAGTGCGAAAAATTAGAAAACGGTTACTTTGCCATTTCTGACAAAGAAATGAGATGTTATACTCCATAATAAAAAAAAAAAATCTCTCTTTCTGCTGCCGTCTGGTATAAGTCCCCTGCCTGCTCCCAACATAGCAACAGATGTAAAGATAAATATAGATTGTCAAAAATGTCCACCCACACCGCGCACAGAAATTATACACGCTGAGCGCTCAAAACACATTTGAGGGAACGAAAAAGCATACAAACAGCTTCCTGCTAAATAGGAATGAAGTGCGAAACGGATGCACTTTTGGTTGGCCTTCTATTAGTACATCTTTGGTCTTGGGGTCAGAAATGACACTGTACTAAAAACTTCCACCTGACCAGGTTTAAAGGAGAAGTTCACTTAGGGCTCTTTCACACGGAGCGGACCGTTTCCGGGTCCGCTCCGTGTGTCTCCGTCGGCTCAGCGGGGATCCCCGCTCAGCTGTCGGCGGATAGGGCGGTCCCCGCACACAGTGCAGGGACCGCCCTGTCTCTGCTCCGCTGTCCCCTATGGGGAACCTGATGCAGACGGACCGTCTGTCCGTCTGCAACAGTTCCGCTCCGCTGAACGGAAGAAAAATAGGGTTTCTTCCGTTCGGAAAAGCGGATCCCGACTGACGCGGACGCTAGCGGATGCTCCATCCGCTAACGGACGCGTTCCCATAGGGATTCATTACAAGTCCGTTAACGGACTTGTAATGAGCGGACGAACGGTCCGCTAGTGTGAAAGGACCCTTACTGTAATAAAAGGTAGAATTTAAACTAGAATTTACTTGCAGGTAAAAAAAATAGCATTCATAATTTTTGTAGTAGGAGCCTGTAAAGCATTGCACCAGCGATCAACAGATTGCCGATTACATGCAGATCTCCAGCACACTTGTCAGTGTATCTGCTTGTCGGTGCTGACAGGAAGACTCAATGGACTACCACAGCGCTGTGGTACTTCATAGATAATTACAAGCCAACAGCCGCCAAGGATGTCGACATGTCCGCTGACACCACCTGCTATCCCATCCTCTCCGCCAAATACTGACGGATGGAGGTTTTATTATCGGATAAGATGAAAAACAGACAGGTGGTCCGTTTTCATTCGATCTCCCCATACAAGGGAGTACGGGACTCAGACAGGTCCATCTCTTCACAGTGAGCGGACATGGAACTGTCACCTACTTAGTGCATCGATCCCCAGCTGAGCAATGTAGAGTCCGTCAAATGGACAAGCCCATGTGAAAGGGTCCTTTTATAAAAAAAAAAAAAAAAAAAAAAAAAAAAAGAAGAAGAAGGAGGACCTCGTTTAGTAGTTCCAGTTCGACATACTGCAGGAGCAGTCAAAAAGAGAAACCCCTATGGTGGACTTTTAAGGCACATAAAGTTAGAGTATTTTAGTAAAGAAAATGTATTTAGCATATTGAATAAAACATTTATTCAACATGCTAAATAAACCATTTTCTTTACTAAAATACTCTTTATATACTCTAACTTTATGTGCCTTAAAAGTCCACCATAGGGGTTTTTCTTTGAATATTGGATGCGGCACTTTAACCACTTCCCCACCGAGCCATTGTAAAAGGACGTCGGCGGGGACCTCTCGTCCTTCAGACTGGAAGTCATATGACGTCCTGTCTTCTCCGGCCGCTAGGGGGGCGCGCGCGCTGCCGCATTCCTCGGTGCCCGCGATGTCCGCCGGGCACCCGCGATTACCCGCAATCACGGCAGGACCATGGATCTGTGTGTGTAAACACAAATCCATGTCCTGTCAGCGGTGAGGAGACTGATGTGTGTTCCCAGTACAGAGGAACACACATCGATCTCCTCCCCCAGTCAGTCCCCCCTAACAGTTAGAACACACTTTAGGGAACATATTTAACCCCTTCAGCGCCCCCTAGTGTTAACCCATTTTCTGCCAGTCACATTTACACAGTAATCAGTGCAGTTTTATAGCACTAATTGCTGTGTAAATGTGAATGGCCCCAAAAATGTGTCCGAAATGTCCGCCGCAATGTCACGGTCACAAAAAAAAAAAAAAAAAAAAGCCATAATTCTATTTTCTATTTTTTAGACGCTAGAACTTTTGCGCAAACCGATCAAATACGCTTATTGCGTTTTTTTTTTTTTTTTACCAAAAATATGTAGAATAAGTATCGGTCTAAACTGAGGGAAAAAAATGTTTTTCTTTTAAAAATATATATTTATTAAATCAAAAAGTAAAAAATAGTGTTTTTTTTTCAAAATTGACGCTCTTCTTTTGTTTATAGCGCAAAAAATAACAACCGCAGAGGTGATCAAATACCACCAAAAGAAAGCTCTATTTGTGGGGGAAAAAAAGGGTGACAATTTTGTTTGGGAGCCACGTCGCACGACTGCGCAATTGTCATTCAAATGTGATGAAAACTAAAAGTTGGTCTGGGCAGGAAGGGGGTGAAAATGCCCTGTATGGAAGTGGTTACACGTATAAAAATTACCATTCCATATCGCCACTAAATGAAGCAGGACGGGACCTATGACATCATTTGTCTTCTACATACAATGCCGTTTTACCATCTGTACACCAGTCATTCGACAACATTTCACAGCTTTAAAGCGGTTGTATAGCCCCAAATTTGTATTTATTTTTTACTCACCTGTAAGGCAAAAGGCAAAATGAGCCAGTATGCACTGCATACTAGCTCATTAGGAAATACTTCACTTAGAAAGAGGCGTCGGTAACTCACCTGGTCCACGCCGAGGTAGCCAACATGTTGCCTCGGTTTGTCTTCCGGGTATCGCGGCTCAAGCACTGTGAGTGGCTGGAGCCACGATGTCGTCACTCCCGCGCAGGAGACTTTTTTCCGGCAAGGTCCGGCGTCTGCAGGGGGCCTTCAGCCGAGAATCTCCTGTGCGTATGCGCCGCTGCAGTCAGCGGCTCATTGTGAGGGGAATAGCTCCTAAACTGTAAAGGTTTCGATTTTTTTTTTTTTCCTACAGGTAAGCCTTAGTATAGGTTTACCTGAAGGTAAAAGTTACAAAAAAAAGGACTATACAACCACTTTAATCAGGTTAGTCGAGGAAATACACCTATGCACATGCGCAGCTCCGTGTACATTCAATAGAAAACTGCAAGCAGGCAAGTATGGATAACTGCAGAAGAGACAAAGCATGTCCCATTACAAAAATAATGAACTGTTTTCCCCTCACCTGACTGCTATCCCCAGGAACATCTGCCTGGGTACTGCTGTATCCTGAATATTGATCATACCACTGCTGAATAGCCTCCTGCAACAGAAACAAACAGAACATTTAATCAGCCTCTGTGTACTCACTGATACAGACAGAGAAAGCCAGTGTGAGGTGGAATAAGCTACCTGAGAGTAATCCCCGTATTGCTGGCTGTAGGAGAAATAGTTCTCTAAACCCGGCTGTCCTGTGGAGTCCTGAGATAATAAGCCATCCATTGCATGAGCCTGGACACCTCGAGGAGGCATTCCTGAACATAAAATAAAACAGACAAATAAGTTTCATTTATAGAACAAACAATTCAGACACCTGTTACAAAGCTCCACCTCGCTACCCTTTCAGGAGCCATGTCACACTAGCAATCCAGCTGCAGGCGACTCCCCAGAGCAAACCGTTACCCGTCACCATGCGCACCACTTCCCTGCCAGCTAGATGGAGTTGTTACTGCATTTCGGTCAGTGACAGCTCACTCATCTGGACAGTGAGGAAGCGAGGATTGGAAACAGGCGAGTATTTGCTCCGAAGAGTGTTTTTAGTAGCCGTCAGTGACAAAATCCATAGTGTGACATGGCCCTTAGAAATATTTCATGAAGGACACAAACATTGCACCCAGAGTCCTAAAAGCACAGATGGCCCAGAGTGCCATAAGAAACCATGTAGAACAGAGGCTTTTATGCCTCATTTACACTTGTGGTTGGAGAGCCATAAAAAAAATGTGCAGTTGAGTTGTGTTTTTACCGCACCCCCTCATTAAAGGCAGAGGAAGGGGGGATGTAAATACGCTGCGGTGCTTTACAGCTCACCAAACGCGCCATTCAATGCACACAGCTTGCAGTACACTGCTGCAGGGTTTAGGGGTATAAAATAGGTGGTGAGAAGGAGATAGAACATCGCCTCACCAACTGTCAAATGCTGTCTGACGAGCAATCCGTTTGCGGATCGCACTTCAGAGGGCATCATAGCATGTGTAAAGAAGGCCTTACATAAGCAGTTACATACTAGCAATTATTGCCCATGGAACTACATCTGTGTCCTACAACAGCGCTTAACCACTTGCTGACAAGACTTTTCCTGGAGCCCTTTGTTTACAAGTTTAAATTAGGATTTTTTGCTCGAAAATTACTTAAAAAGGCGTATGTGCCATAAAATATTGCAACGAACGCCATTTTATTCTCTAGGATCTCTGCTAAAAAAGTGTGTGCGCGCGCATATATATATATATATATATATATATATATATAAATAATCACACACACACACTTTTTAGCAGAGATCCTAGAGAATAAAATGGCGTTCGTTGCAATATTTTATGGCTCTTTTTTGGGAATATTACACTTTAATGGGAAAAAAACAAACACACACCCCCAAAGTTAGCCCACATTTTGTGTATAATGTGAAAGACGTTACTAAGCGCTGCGCAAACTGTTGGCGCTATATAAATCCTGTATAATAATAATAATACCCCAAGTAAATACAGTGCCTTAAAAAGGTATCCATATCCCTTGGAATTTTCCACATTTTGTCATGTTACAACCAAAAATATAAATGTATTTTATGTGATAGACCAACACAAAGTGACACATAATTGTGAATTAAAAATTATAAATGTTTTCACATATTTATTTGTAAAAAATGTTGAAAAAGTGTGGCTAGTTGCTGCCAGAAAAGTATGACGTATATATACTGTCGGTGGCAGTGTTGCCAACCGTCCGTATTTTTACGGACAGTTCGTAAAAACGGGCACTTTTTTCCCCGTCCGTAAATGTCTGTGGTTGCGGGAATGTGCCAGTAAAAATAGCCGAGATCGGTTCGGTTCGGAACTGCGCATGGAGATTGGAGGCAGGGGGTGATGGTGGCTGCGGTGGCACCGCAGAGGGGGATGGAGGCAGGGGGAGATTGGAGGCAGGGGGTGTTAGTGGCAGGGGGTGATTGAAGACAGGAGGTGTTGGTGGCACTGCAGAGGGTGGGGGATGGAGACGGGTTTTTGGTGGCACCGCAAAGGGGGATGGAGGCAGGGGACGATGGAGGCAGGGAGATATTGGAGGCATGGGGAGATTGTGGCACCGCAGGGGGTGTTGGTGGCAGAGGGGGTTGGTGGCAGAGGGGGATGGCGGCATGTAATTTGCCCTTATTATATTGAAAATAACAAATATTTTTTTTTTTACCTTAATATCTACCTTAAATCACATTGCTATTTGCCTAGCGTACTTGTTTGTAGCCTAAAAACTGAAATTTGCACCTAAAAATGTAATTTAGCAACTTTTGTGAAATGCCAGTAAAAACGTGGCTGCGCCAGTAAATTTCGGGTGTCGTGCCAGTAAATTTCAATCTGGTAGGTTGGCAACACTGGTGGGTGGTCGTCTGCAAGTGGTTAAGCTGGTCGTATGTTATACAATTTTCTTATTCAATATACTTTCAAGTTGTATGCAATCAGGCAGGCCCTTGAACTACATAGTTGAAAGAGTTTAGGTTTTACCTCATATTATATGATTTTGGTAAATCTAAAAAGGAAAATGTACAATGTATGTCCAGCCTTAGAATTGAATTGCACACAGCTGCTGCTCCTCCATCCAACAGCCATCATTATGTGCTTACAATCATTGCATCAAATCTACATGCTAAGCAGCAACAAAAGGCACCAAGTGCAACAAAAGGTAGGTGATCAAAGTTATGCAATGGTAAAGACTTTTAAAATGTGTTTTAGGAGATTAAAAAAAATAAAAAAAAGTTTAGATTTATTAACCATTCCATGTTATAAATCTAAGCAAGCCATATTATACCGATTAGCAAGCTTTCTCCTATGTGCCCAAGTGATGAACTCCCTACCCGTGACCCAAGTTCTATGATTTACCAGCAATACAGAACTTACCAGGCAACACGCTTGCCAGATTCAAGTAAGGATTAGTGCTGAGCCGATAGTCCCTCGGTGGCTCTCCCAACAGCGATGTCTGGTTACTCATCTTGTTCTGCAAAAGAGACAAACTTCAGAAAAACACAGAACCTTACACAATCTTTTGCAAGTATGAGCAAACCCTTGACACCCCAACAACTGAGGAAACACAGTGTAGTATTGTAGCCACATATTTTTTAAAAAAAAATAAAATTAAGACCCCTTAGCTACAATCCCAGTGTGCAAGCAGCTTCTTTGCAGCTCTTTAGGAGCGGTGTATACTCCGCTCCAAAAACGCCCCTGCCCATTGAAATCAATAAGCAGCGCTGCCGAACCGCTGGCAAAGCATCGCTTTTAACACTTTTTCGGCCGCTAGCGGGGGTATATAAAATAAATACTAATGTGTTTGGAGTATGTATTGCTTTGTATGCTCTCCCTACAGAGTGACACCTGTAAAACAGTAAGTACAAGAGCGAGAGCGCACAGTGTTAATTTAGTCGACAAACAAGCAAAACATTCGTCGACTAAATGAATACTATTTTAGTCGACTAAAACAATTGAGATGACTAAAATGGGACTAAAACTAAAATGGCATTTTAGGCAAAAGACATACGGCCGTTTTTCGGGTTCTAAAAAATGACTTTTTTTATGTCATTAAAAACGATTGTGTGTGGGCTCCAGAGCATTTTTCACGATCTAAAAAACTGGCTAATTTTTTTTCGAACATGCTCTATTTTTTCACGTCGTTTTTAACGTTGTCGTTTTTAAGGTTGTAAAAAATGGTCGTGTGTGAGCTTTAACGACATGAAAAAAACGTGCATGCTCAAAAGCAGGTTATGAGGCGGGAGCGCTCGTTATGGTAAAACTACCGTTCGTAATGGAGCAAGCACATTCATCACGCTGTAACAGACAAAAAAGCGCAAATCATCTTTTACTAACACGAAAGCAGCCCAAAGGGTGGCACCATCCGCATGGAACTTCCCCTTTATATTGCCGTTGTACGTCACCGCGTTTTGCTAGAGCATTTTTTTCCCCACAATCGTGTGTAGGCAAGACCGTTTTAATGATCAGGTTGAAAAACACGTTGTTTTTTCTAGACCCTTAAAAACGTCATTTTTTAGAAACCGAAAAACGGTCGTGTGTATGCGGCATAAGACTAAAACTAAATTTAAATTTGACTTCAAAATTACCATTGGTCTGTAGTGCATGTTCATACCTCAATGCCATAAATAATAACAAATGAGATTTTTTCACTCCAGCAGTATATAGTGAGTTTGGAAATTGTATAGAAATGTTAAATAATGCATTACAAATTAATTATACCCATTAGATTTTAGACTACTAAAATTCGTTTTCGTCAACTAAAATGTACTGGAGATTTAGTCTAATAAATACGACTAAAATGAACACTGGAGCACACCAGAGAAAATCACTCTCCCTATGATGCTCTCTCTCTGGCACAATGGGAAGAGCACCAAGAAAGCAAGAGTGCACAAGGGAAGAAGCAGCAGTGTCAGAGTGCCAAATAGGGCAAGGGAGGACTAGAGAGAAAGGAGTCGAGAAAGAGAGCAAGTATGAAAGAAAGCAGGGGGGGCCATCAGAGAGAAAGGGACAGGTAGTGCCAAAGAGAAAAGGGCGAGGGAGCACAAGGGGGAGCCAGAGCGGGAGGGTGAAAAAGAACAAAAATGGATAAGAGCGCAAGAGGAAGAGGGGGATAAAAGAAAAAAAAAAAAAAGAAGAGGGAGTGAGACACTGATTTTCAACAAGTTTTGTAAAATCAGCCAGAGAACGCGCGATAGGAAGAGAAAACAAATTAATAAAAATTTGTAAATTGTATTCAGCAATTACATTATGGAGGGTACCTGGTTTCATAAATCATCATATACCACACACTTTAGCATTGGCCTTCCTTCAGGATATGAAAAGGAATTCAAGGGAATGAATGAGCTCCATTCTTCTACCTCAGGCACACTTTTGCAGAAATGGATTTTGGAAGGCGTGGCCAAATATTTTGCAGTTTCATAAAACACATAAAACACAGTTCTCACCAAGTTTGAAGTGTCCAGGGTACCAGCATATGATTGTCCACCCAGAAGAGATCCATCGCTCAGAGTCAGTGCAGACTGGTTATCTTGGGCTAGCCGGGATAGTGACGCGCTTAATTGCTGATTATGCAGGTACGGCAACAAGTCTGCTGGGAGTAATACAATACAAACACAAATAAAATGCCAGTCTGAAAACTAAAACTATGATAAACTTACTTGCCAACATACTACAACAATACAGTAAGCACCATGGATTACAAATGACCAGATATTACATTAACATTTTCCTTGTAATTTTTTCTTAAAAGATGGGGGGGGGGGGGGGGGGGTTTAAGATGAATACTTACCTAGGGGGATGCTGCATCTGTCCTCTAAGGCCCCTTTCACATTGAGGCGTTTTTCATGTGGTACAGCGCTAAAAATAGCGCTGCTATACTGCATGAAAAAATCATAGCCTGAAGGCTTTCACACTGAAGCGGTGCGGTAGCAGGACCGGTCCAAAAGTCCTGCTAGTCGCATCTTTGGAGCGGTATAGGAGCGGGGTGTTTACCGCGCCTTCCCATTGAAATCAATGGGAAACCACGGTAATACCGCCCGCAATGCAGGCGGTATTAAACCTTTTCCACCCGCTAGCGGGGGTTAAAACCTCACCGCTAGCGCCCGAATAACGCTGTAAATACGTCGGTATAGCAGCGCTAAAAATAGCGCAGCTATACCATCACCGCACCTCCGCTTCCCAATTTGAAAGCAGCCTAACACTGGGAAACAAGCAACTGCGGTCTGTAAACAAGGCATGGATCCTGTGTTGCTGCAAAGAAGGGACATGGATCCATGTCTTCCCCTAGTGAAAGCATCTCCCACACTATACTAAATCACTGGCTAGGAACACAGTAAACCCTTTTTTAGCACTGATCACCATATTCCTGTCACTGGTCCCCAAAAAGTGTCAGCTAGAGTCAGAATGTCTACTGCAATATTGCCGATTATCCTTTTTACTAGTAATGGCGGCAAACAAAAACCAAAAAAAAAAAGAAACACTATCTCATAGTTTGTAGAGGCTTATTGGGAGTTTTGTTTTTTTACCAAAAAACACACACACACACACACACACACACACACACTTTATATATTTTTTTAGATGGTCTGTCTTTGTTTAGAGTGCAAAAAAAAAAAAAATGCACAGGGGATCAAATACCACCAATTTTGATGTTTAGGTTTTATAACCACTTAACATCAGACGTGGCTGCAAAATGGGCAGAGATGAGTGAACAGTCGCTGATCCAGACCAAGAATAGAGAAAAGGAGTTATGAACAATTAAAAATTACCTAACCCAATGCATCCCCCCCACACCCCTCTATTTCAGCAGTGACTTGGTTACACACATTATACAATGTAGCAATTGTAGTCTACCCCAAACAGATAGGACTTCATTTGGTGAGATACATATTATTGAGAATAATTAGTGGAAAAAGAAAGAAAGAAAGAAAAAAAGAAGGAAAGAAAGAAAAAAAGAAAAAAAGAAGAAGAAGGAAAGAAAGAAAGAAAGAAAGAAAGAAAAAAAGGAAGAAAGAAAGGAAGAAAAAAAAGAAAGAAAGGAAGAAAAAAAAGAAAGAAAGGAAGAAAAAAAAGAAAGAAAGGAAGAAAAAAAAGAAAGAAAGGAAGAAAAAAAAGAAAGAAAGGAAGAAAAAAGAGAAAGAAAGGAAGAAAAAAGAGAAAGAAAGGAAGAAAAAAAAGAAAGAAAGGAAGAAAAAAGAAAGGAAGAAAAAAGAAAGAAAGAAAGGAAAAAAAAATAATAATTGCTGCCCACCCCATCCTCCTCCCCCCCTTTCTCTTTCCTACTTCTCACTCCCCCAGATTGAAAGCCGTGTTTCACCTCTGCTTCCCACCCCCCACCCCCCCCCCCCCCCCCCCCCCCCCCTCCAATAGTCCTAGATTCCAAATGGTTTGCCAGGATTTTTTTTTTTTTTTTTTTTTTTTTTTTTTTTTAACACCCCCGTTCATATTATTTATAAGACAAATTCTAGAAAAATATATCTGGTTATCACTACAGAAAACTGGTTTAGCTCCCTTATACGATACATGTATATTTTGGTTATTATGGCACACTGTCAAGTTACATAGTTATGTCCAAGACTAAACTTGTGACATGTGTTCATTATAGAGACTCCATCTGTCCAGAAGTAAGGAGACTTTGTTCATTTTATGCATGTGATGAAACCCATTAATAAATAATGATAGAAATACATCACCACATTAGTAAGATTTTTATGTACTGTAGCGGAAAGTGAACAAATGCATTTTACTTTAATACAAGCTTTTATTACCCTTTCAAAGCTACATTGCAACACACAGGGGGAGAATAAACAGTTTGCGCAAATAGCATAACATTCGGAGTCCATTCACACTTGGCATAAAAAAAGCTGTTTGTACAGGCATTTTGCCTTTTTTTTTTTTTTTTTTTTTTTTTTAACGCTTGTAGAAGCAGCTCATTTACAGGCATATTTTCAGAGGAGTCTTAAGCAGAAAAAAACCTCAGAATCCTGTTTATTAAAAGGAGCTTTCGGAGAAAAAAAAATAAAAACTAATTTGCATAAATGTGGCATTTAGGAGCTTTTGGCGTTTAAGAGCAGAGGGCAATGTTTAAAATAATAATAAAAACCTTCTAAAAAAGGCAAATGCCCATTAATTCTTGTGAAAACTCTTGTTTAATATGAGCCATCATGAGCATTTTTTCTGCCGCAGGTTCTGGCAATATTTCTCCCCAACGTACCCCAAGACCCCTTTCACACTTGGGGGGGTTTTCAGGTGCTTTAGCATTAAAGAAAGGGCCTGAAAGTAGCTGCATCTGCAATCCCAATGTGAAAGCCTGAGTACTTTCACTGCACTTGCAGGGCGTAAAAAAAAAAAAAAAAAAAAAGTCCTGCAAGCAGCTTCTTGCAGCGCTTTAGGAGCGTTAAATACACGGCTCTTAAAGCGCCGCTTCCAATTGAGGGGATTTTTTTTTACTGCCAAAGCGCCTGAAAAACGCCCAGCGTGAAAGGGGTCTTGGCGGAGCCTTACCAGCACTTTCCGGGCGCTGGCAGTGTGAAAGGGCTCTGAAAGCACTTGGAATTGCAGATGAGGCGTCTTTCAGGCGCTTTTTTTTTTTAAACACCAAAATCGCCAGAAAAATGCCCCAGTGTGAAAGGGGTCTAAGTTGGGTTAAAAGAGCAAAAATTAGCACAATTTAGTCACTGCGATTTATTTATTTTTTATAAATTTGCAATGACTAGAACTTTGAATGACGTTGCGTTCACTTTTGCAAGCATGTGACACTTACACAGTACATGGAAATAGCATTCCAAATTATCAGATGTCATATTCACACAGTATATTTTATCTATTTTTGTTCAAACACTTTCATTTTTGTGGGGGGGGTCTGGATCTGGTCAGTAGAGACCTCACCCAGACACCCAATGCAGCTTAAAAGAGGTTGTAAAGGTACAATTTTTTTCTCCTAAATAGCTTCCTTTACCTTAGTGCAGACCTCCTTCACTTACCTCATCCTTCCATTTTGCTTTTAAATGTCCTTATTTCTTCTGAGAAATCCTCACTTCCTGTTCTTCTGTCTGTAACTCCACACAGTAATGCAAGGCTTTCTCCCTGGTGTGGAGTGTCGTGCTCGCCCCCTCCCCTCCAGGACTCTTGCACGCATTCGTCACTCACAAGTGACTTCTTCAGGACCTGAAGAAGTCACTTCTGAGTGATGAATGCGTGCAAGAGTCCTGTTCAAAGAGGTACCGGATGTGATGTCAGCGAGTCCGCCACTTGTTTTTTATATGCTGTATTTTAAAACTACCTTTGTGAGTACCTAGTGTATAAGTTTTTATACCATTACATTTCTCCTACGTTATTACGCTTGGTGCTTTCCTTTATCTTTCTGTGTGAAAACCATTGCCACCTCCAACGGCCTGAAATTTCGTTGCTGCACTTATGCATATAGAGTTGTTTTATGCTGTTACCTTACAGCAGTAAGGTAAGGGGACATCTGCACTACTTTTAAGGAAATTGGAACCCTTCCCGGGCAAGCACTATATGTTTGGACACTTGGCACCAGAACTTTATTACATGCGTTCCAGTAGTGTTTAGCCTGCTGCTCCTGCATGAACACTTATGCTGTTTTCACTGTTTATATGTTTGCCATCACCATGTGTATAGTTTAGTAGCCTTCTGGCTCTAGCAGCGCCTGCGGTCTTATTCACCTAGCACTATTGTGTTCACCTTGGATTTGTTAATATGCATCACTGAAGTCATGTACCGTTAAACTGTTTAGATGCACTTATTTCATTTTTGGATCTAGCACTGTATTTATGAGATTTATATTATTATTTCCTATCCCTACAGCGCAGCACTATTTTTTATTCATTACGGTGTGGAGTTACAGACAGAAGAACAGGAAGTGAGGATTTCTCAGAAGAAATAAGGACATTTAAAAGCAAAATGGAAGGATGAGGTAAGTGAAGGAGGACTGCACTAAGGTAAAGGAAGCCATTTAGGGGAAAAAAATAAAAATTGTACCTTTACAACCCCTTTAACAGCAACAGATAGTGCCTACAATCAGATAACAAAATTACTGCGATCTCTGCACAGTTATTCTTAAATTGCTTATAGTCACAACAGTCTATTAGGTTTATATTAAATTCATGCTCTGTACACATAATGGAAACCCAACCCATATCTGTACAGAGCAGGACGTGAGAATACAAGTATGAACAGACCACAGTGAATCATCAAGTTCTTCAGGCAACTACAAGTTATACATTATTACTGAACACTTGTAGAGCTACCTCTGCTAAAAAAAAAAAAACTATGAAAACCAGTATTACTTTTTTGCGGGGCCTCCACCGATCCCGTCTGCGCTGTCCCCATGGCAGACTGTAAGATGGAGCCCGGAGCTTCTCCCAGCAGGCCGGGTTTCTAGAACCAATGAGAACAGGTTATAATTCAGGTGATTACTGACCGGAAGGAAAGAAATACGTGCGCATGCACATGCATTTACTTACACTGTTATTAGACTGTCCACCCTTGAGCTGGAGAAGCTGCTGATGGGCCGCCTGTAAATGGGAGTAGTTCTGAAGAAGGTGGTTACCTGCCAGACTTGGTTTCTGTGGGCAGAGAAGACAATGGATTTATAAACCAGGATCTCTATTCCCCGCGCACCCTCTCCAAATTTCTTTAGACCCACTAGATACAGAAAATGTCTCTATACCATGTGTGCCCAACAAATATGGTACAGTTATAAGGAAACACTACAGCGTACACAGAGTACACGCAAAGAATCCAACCATGTAAAAGCTTGAAGAGGAACTGCAGTCTGGTCACATAATTTGTAATAAAAACATCTTTGCCATTCTGAAGCTTCCCTCCAACCACTTTGCAGATTATTTTATATGTACTGGGATTCTGTACTTGAGAAAATATGCTGTAGAAATCTCCCTCCACTGAGTCTGGCTGCATCCATTTTAACTGTGGGCAGCTGAAGCTGCTGCCTGTTCACTTCCTGGATACATACATACACAAACCTCTCTAGCGCTGAAGCTCTCATTGGCCCTCTTGTGACTCACCCCCCCTCCCTACCTGGCAAACTCTCACAAGAGTGAGAGAGTGCTGTGCATGATGTGATAAGCCTAGGCTAATGAGCAGACAAGGAGGAAGTGGGCTGTATAGGCATTTAGGCTCCATGCACACTGGAATAAAAAAACGTTGCTTCTACAGGAGTTTTGTGTTCTGCCTGTAGAAGCAACTCAATGTTATCCTATGTGTCCATACACATTAGGACGTTTAGGAAAAGTGATTGTCACCGGCGCAAAAATAAGTTCTAAATAATACTATATTGACCTGCTGCAGTGCTGTATAAACCTTCTATGAGGTTTAGGTGAAAAAATTAAAAAGGTCTTGGTACTACGCTGGTATAATAATGTGATATCAAAAACCATACACATTAGGACGTTTACAGGCATATTTTTGAGAACAACGTTTAGAGGCAGGAAAAAAAAAACCTTATTCGCGTTTCCGATTGGAGCTCACTGGCAGAAAAAATGTATAACTCTCCTAAACTCATCTAGACTTTGTACAAAAAATGCTCTTTATGGAAGTTGTTTATTGCAAAAAGAACAGACGTTTTTTTAAGCCCAGTGTGCATGGAGCCTTACTGGCAGAAAAAAAAATGTTTTACTATCCAAAGTTAAAACAAGGGCAAAAGATTTAATAGATGGAAAGATGAATAAAAAAATAATAAAAAAAATGGACTAAAGGTCTGCTTTAAGTCCAGGTTTTATATTCCACCCTTATTTGGGGGTGTAACATGAAACATGATCACATACCCTGGTGCACTCCCACCTGAATCATGGGGTACATCTCCCTGGAGAACCCGGTCCATTTTCATCCCAGCGGGCTGTGTCCACGTCCACTCTGCATGAGCGGAGCAGACACAGACCTGTTTTCTGTGCTGACCCCATGATGGGTGTACAAATGACAACCTCAGCCTAGACTCCAACCAGGCCATGCACCTAAATGTGTTTTACTGCGCCCCTCGGAGCTTAGCTAGGACTAAGCTCTGAGGGGGGGGGGAATGAAACCCGTTGGGGCGTGGCCAGTTTGGAGTCTAGGCTGAGGTTGCCATTCATACACTCACCATAGGGACAGCACGGATGTGCGACTCCAGGGAGTCCTTTCTTAATTACCACCGATTATGGGAGCTGGGACGAGCTCCCTCCCTTGTCACACCCAGCGGCGGATGTTTGGGTATCACAACCCGCTTCAACAAGCTTGAGCTGCGCACACACACAGCAGTTTAGGATTGCACGGGCCTTTCATCTGCCTGCTCAGTGGGGATCGGCAGAGCGATATACCGCTGAGCAGGTAGATCGATCCACCGGCAGTCAGTCTTTCTGAAAGAGGCCTTATTTTGTGCCCCGGTGACAATTGTTACCAGGACAAATATAGAAGACCTTCTCTTTTTTTTTTAAAGATATTTTTATTAGGTTTAAGACAAACCAACAAACAGAAAAACATACAAAAAAAAAAAAACACCAGACAACCTGGTCATAAACGTCAGGCAATACATATAGAAGACCTTCTCAGCAGACACACAGATAAATTGATGTTGGGACTTGTCCTCTTTACCCAAACAAAGAAGAAAAAGAAAAGTTCTGACTTTAGATTTGCCGTATTCTAATGGGTTACCTTTATAATCTTTATTTCTATTCACAAAAGTCCTATTTGTTAAGGTGTGATGCTTTCAGACAAAGTACATAAGATAGGGAAAGTGTCTAATCCTTTGCAATGCTATCCTAAAAAAAAATTACCAAAAAAACCCCTTTGGCTTTAGATGCACTTCAAATAATCAGGTCAGTCCCATTCAGTGAAGATAACAAAATAATCCGCCAACCAAGTGACACAAGAACTCTGACAGGGTCTCATTTACGCAGACATAATGAAACGTTTTATCTTTCTTTTTTTTTATCCTCTCAACTTCTTATACTCTGAACTACTTGTGATCAACCCATTAGCAGAAGAGACACTTTGTGCCAGGCATTTCTGAAACCCGCTGACAGCACAAGGGCAGCTGGACGTAATGCCTCTCACATGTTACTGGAACGATGCTGAGAAATTACAAAAAAAAAACACAAAATATATCATTGTGTTCCCTCTCCCCCCCCCCCCCCCCCCCCCCCCCAACTTCCCTGTTTCTTTCCCCTCCCCAGTTCTCATTTTCCTGATGGAAATTATATTGTGCCAGGTAGGTTTTTTTTTTTGGACGATTCCTGCGCAATAAAAAAAAAAAAAAAAAAAAAAAAAGATGTAAACGCGAATTTGCATATATTTTTTCATTTCCATTAATAGCATCTCATTCCTAGCTTCAAGCTCATCTTCAACCACAAATGTTGCAGAGTGATGCAATAGAATAATTTCTTCCCTCAGATGCCCGCCGTGGGCCCACAGAAGTGGGAAGAAATCCATCTGTGCATGTGCATGTGCCGCTGTGCGGAAGAGAGGCTCCGGGGGGGCTGTGCAATGGTGGAAAGACCCGAGCAGACACAGGGGGAGCTGAAAGCTCTCCAATTATAATAAACGTGCCAGCAAATCAATTTGCAAAGATGGTTTTGGCCCATTTTTAATCTGTATAAAAAGATGTTCAGGAGAGTGGCCCCCCTGCTGCACAGAATAAATGACAGGTCCCCCCTGCTGAAGAAGTCCAGGCCCCAGGACGTAACGAGTATAGGGGCGGAGCCTAGCTTGTGACATCATCCTGCAGCCATCTTTATTAAACAGCTGAGTGGTGAGACTGGTGTGTAAAGATATTGCTGAGGAGTTCCATGAAGGGCCGTTTTTAGAACTTTGTGCCATTTTATCTTGTGTTTTTAACTCTTTGCTAGTAATATTAAAACTTTACGAAGAGCACTATATTAATAATTTTTTCTGTCATATAATCTGCACTTAACCTGCGGGTCCTAGAGAAATGGAGAGCCGTTTTCCAGTTTCCTGCACTAGTCCAAAGATGGGCAAAAATAAAAGCGCCATGTGACTTCATATCTCAAGATGTCAAACAAGGAGGAGAGCGTATAGTCATCTCAGGTGGTGGAGTACACACGTCACCATGGAGTTTTCATTCACAGAAGAGCAAAGATATTTCACCCATTACACGTTGGTGATTAGACTCATACTGGGACTTCTCCACTTTATCTTAAAGTGGTTCTACAAGGCTCAAGTTTTTTTGCCTTCATGTATTCTATGCATGAAGGTAAAAAAAACCTGTGTGCAGCAGTACCCCTTAAAAGGGTCACTAAAGGATTTTTTTTTTTTTTGCTGAAATGACCGTTTACAGGGTATAGAGACATAATAGTTAACGGATTCCTTTTAAAAATGTTTAAAAATAGATAACAAAACAATCATATAATGTACCTCTAGTTTAATTTCGTTTTTGCTGTTTCCTGCTTCTCTGATGTACAGAGACAAAGAGTCAATAGAGGGCAGTGAAGCTTTGTAAAACGAAACTGGATTGGTGCTGACACACAGTAATCACACCTCCTTGATTAGTCACCACAGAGAGAAATCTCCCAGTACTGTGGTTATCAGGAAACAGACAACCAGGAAGTGTCCAGAACAGAGAGGATTTACAGCAACATCAAAGCAAAAACGAACAATGAGGACATGAAACCAGGACTGCAGTAAGGTAAAGGAAGCTATTTAGCTAAAAAAAATGTTTTCCTTTAGTGACCCTTTAATACTTATCTGAGCCCCATTGCGATACAGCGATGCGCATGAGAGCCTCGGCTCTCCCTCCTCATTGGCTGAGACAGCAGCAGGAGCCATTGGCCCCTGCGGCTGTCAATTATAGCCAGTGAAGGGGGCCGGGCCGAGCCACGACTGTGTGTGAATGGACATGCAGAGCAGCAGCTCGGGAGCAAACCTGCTTGGGTGCGCCCATAACCAAGCTGTTGGGAAGGTGCCACAAGCACCGGCAGGGGACTTAAGAGGGGGGGGGGGGATCAGAGCTGCTGTATGCAAAACCACCTCACCGAGCAGGCAAGTATAATTTTTTTTTTATTATTATTTTGGAGTTGCACTATATTTATACTTTTTATAGGCACCCTGAATATACATCACTGAAACACTGTAAACACAGCCTTTAAAGCAGAATTAAATCATGGTGGGGCAGCCTGCGTACACTTACACAATGTGACAGTTCCCTCTGAATGCATTCCTGCCAAGTGATGCAAGGTCCAAGCTCTTGGCATCCACTCCAATCCCTGCCGGTGCCATGCCATTTTTTTTTTCTCCTTCTGGGTACATCATCTTACTTCTTCCATTAGGCAGGAACTGATGATGCAACTCCCGCGCATGCAAGCTGGCGTTACATTATCTCAGCGCCCAGCCCCATTTCTGCCATCTTACAGATGCCAGGACTGTACACATGCACTACAGTTAGTATGCAATTAACATATGGCTACTAGATAAATGGAAAATTACATATGGCAGAAAAGACGGATACATTCTCTATCCAAAAAAAAAAAAAAAAACAACTGCTGACGAATTTGTGTTTTAAAAGTTAACTTCTGCTCTAAAAGACAATTGGACTAGAAAAAAAAAAAAAAAAAAAAAAGCTGTGAATGTCTATGAAAAGACATTAACATCCCTGTTTAAAATAAAAACTAAGTCCTGAGTCTGATACCTTTTTCCCCCCTTCTTGCTTTCCTCTCTTCCTTTCACCAGATGAGACTTGTCATTGGGGATTGTCACCCCTTAGAGGACAGCTTGGCAATAACAGCAATGTTTGCTTTGACTTTCCTACTGTTCCTCAGTTTTGGCTCATTTTATTGCTAAATATACATTGCCTATTTGTACTTCTACTTAAATGTGACTGTTTAGCTCCACCCCGGTATGGGCAAACGTTAAGCTTATGTTTACTCTGAAAATTCAATACATTGAAACAGAAAATAAAAAATTTTTGCCCAGAGATCAGCTTTAAAGCGGAGCTCCACCCTAAAGTGGAACTCCCGCTGATCGGAACCCTCCCCCCTCCGGTGTCACATTTGACACCTTTCAGGGGGGAGGGGGGTGCAGATACCTGTCTAGAGACAGGTATTTGCACCCACTTCCGGCCACACAGTCTCTAGCAGACTGCGGGCATGACGTCACCTCCCCCCCCCCCCCCCCCGTTGTGTTCTGGGGGAACACTCAGCTCCCAGTACACAGCGGGAGCCAATCGGCAGGCGTAGCGCGACTCGCGCATGCGCCGTAGGGAACCGGGCAGTGAAGCAAGAGTGACGAGCGATCCTCTGCTGTGGACGGCGCTGGACTCCAGAACAGGTAAGTGTCCTAATATTAAAAGTCAGCAGCTGCAGTATTTTAATATCTTTTTTTCAGTGGACACCCGCTTTAACCGCAGCAATCAAAAAACACCCCTCTATGCTGCAGAATTGCTTAAAGGGGTTGTAAAGTAACCATTTTTTTCCCTAAATAGCTTCCTTTACCTTAGTGCAGTCCTCCTTCACTTACCTCATCCTTCTTTCATTTTGCTTTTAAATGTCCTTATTTCTTCTGTCTAACTCACCACAGTAATGCAAGGCTTTCTCCCTGGTGTGGAGTTTTGCGCTCGCCCCCTCCCTTGGACTACAGGAGAGTCAGGACACCCACTAACACACAGCTCCTTTATCTGCAATGTAGAGAGCGTCCTGACTCTCCTGTAGGGGCGAGCATGACACTCCACACCAGGGAGAAAGCCTTGCATTACTGTGTGGAGCAACAGACAGAAGAACAGGAAGTGAGGATTTCTCAGAAGAAATAAGGACATTTAAAAGCAAAATGGAAGGATGAGGTAAGTGAAGGAGGACTGCACTAAGGTAAAGGAAGCTATTTAGGGGGGGGATTGTACCTTTACAGCCCCTTTGTTTTTTGTTTTGTTTTTTTAGACGTGTTAAAAAAATAGGCACAAGACTGAATTCTGACTCCTCCCATAACAGTGGCTGCAACATTGGGTGAGAACCCTTTGCGATTTATGGCCGAGGAGTGCCAGGGGCAAGGTACAACAAAGCCACACTGGAAATGGCTAGAGCCTTGGTCCAGTGACAATATAATGTGCAAAGCAAATTCAGTGTGCCAAAGCCGTCTTGTAGTAAGAAGTGTAAGTTCAGAGGCCACCTTTCAGTGCCCATGTTCTTCTCTTAAATTTCAGTACAATAAAGGGTAAGATAATTGCGACCCTTGGATACAACACAGTATATGCAGTCTTCCCCTAAGAGTAAAATGCTTGCATTTGCCTTGTTTTTACCACTTAAAGGCCGGGCCTTTTTTGTTTAGTTTACAAGTTTAAACCAGTATTTTTTTGCTAAAAACGTAATTATAACCCCCCAAACATACATTTTTATTAGTAGAGACTCTAAGGAATGAATGGCGATAGTATTTGCGCAGCGCTTTTGAAAAAAAAAAAAAAAAAAAACACACACACACACACACACACACACACACACGTTACCCCAATTTCTTTGTATAATGTGACAGATGTTACATCGAGTAAATCAATACCAAACATTTCACGCTTTAAAGTTGCACACGCGCAAACTATGGTACTTAAAAATCTCCGTAGGCATCGATTTAAATGCTTATCCACTTACTCAAATTACTCAGAACCCCCATACACACATTTACACACGTTATTGGCCTTTCCTGCCGAGTACACGGCAGTATTTACCACTGCCAGGCCGAGTGATACATCATAACATCGCGCCCGGGCCTCCAAAGATCATAGCGACTGCTGGGGACCGTCTGGTCACCGGAAATCTATATGGCAAACTGCTGGCAAAGATGGATTCCTTCTCCAGGTCAACGATGGCTTCATATAGCCTCTCACCTTGTAACCTGGTACACTTGGCCCCCTGTTATACTTACCTGGCCCCTCGAAAGTCCCGTGCTCGGCCCCGACATCCTCTTCGCCACTCAGCCTGGCCGTTGATTGGCTGGCGCTGCCGTCAATCACGTCCAATGACGCGGCGCACCGAGGGGCGGGGCTGAGTGATACAGTGAGCGGCTATGGCATCATTAAAAGGGGTTGTAAAGACATTTTTTTTTTAAAACAAACATGTTATACTTGCCTCCATTGTGCAGCTTGTTTTGCACAGAGTGGCCCTGATCCTCGACTTCTGGGGTCCCTGGGTGGCTGTCTCTGGTCCTCCCCACAAGAACTCCACACATTCATGCGATCTCCCTCGCATTGTGTGGAGCCCTTGCGGGGAGGACCAGAGACAGCCACCCAGGTACCCCAGAAGTCGAGGATCGGGGCCACTCTGTGCAAAACGAGCTGCACAGTGGAGGCAAGTATAACATGTTTGTTATTTAAAAAAAAAAAAAAAAAAAAAAAAAAAAAATCTTTACAACCCAACTTTTAATGATACCATTGTTTTTTTTTTTTTTAAATGATGCCATTGTTGCAATATCGTGACACCTCAGGAATTTATTCATACAGACTTAGAATGTCATTGCAAGATTTACTTTAAAACACAAAGCCTCACCGGATTAAGTTTGTGGAGCTGTAACAGGGCTTGGTTGACTGTTGCATTGAAGTGCGGCCGTCCAGAAGACCCTATAACAGAGCAAGAAAAACCACAATGATTCAGGAATGTTAATCTAACTTGCTCAAACCCCAAAGTATTTTTTTTTTTGTAAGCTCACCATGCTTTCCTGACCTTCCACGATGCGGTGGCTGAAACAGCATCTGTAGCATTGCTGGATTATTGAGGCTCTGCATGATTTGCATTGGGTTGGGCTCTGGGAGCAACCCTTTCCTATTGTTCTGCAGCTAAACACAACAAGACAGCATACAGTAGAGTAGAGGATATAAAAAGGGGCACCAAAAAAAAAAAAAAAAAAGTATTTTCTTGTTAATTACTTACCATGCCCTGCGCTGCCATGAGTGTGGCCAGCATGCTCCGGCCTGGAGAACCTGGTGAACAATAAGACACCTGGATTCTACCTCCTCTCACATGCATTCCGTCCATGCAGTCTTTCATCTCTTCTGCCTGCCTTGCAGATTCATATTCTACCACCGCAAAGCCACCAGAATAACCATCTTCATCCTCTGCCAACTAAAAAGAAAAAAAACAAACACACATTCAGTTAACCTTCGCTCTCAAATCAACATTGGTTATTATTAACCCTCAGCTGCTAGCATTAGTAGGTAGATATACTTTCCCATCATGTCTACTTGTTTTAAAGTGCAAATTCACCTTTACATAAAAATCTGTAAGGAGAACTTACACAGGACTCCCTCTCTCCTCACCCCGCCCAGTCCCGCTGACCTGGAGCGCAGTATTTTCCCTGTTATGAGCCCTGGTATAGCCGCCTCATGGGTCAAAAAAAAAAAAAAAAAAAAATTGAGGAAAATAAATAATTCAGTTATAACATTTTGCAAATTTGTGCAGCACTGATCAACAGGACACCGATAAGCAGTGCCCTCATCAGTGTAGATGTCCCTTTCACACAAGACAGTTATCGGGTCTCCTCTCTCCTCATACTGTCAGCGCGAGAAAAGGAATGCTGATGACCGGCTTGCGTTTACATGATCAGCGATTTACGTAATCAGCGGTGATTGGCTCTTTACCCTGATCTGTGATCGGCTGTGTCCCGAGGACGCAGCAATCAGAGCATACCACACGCATGCCGCAGCGGGCGCGATCATAGGACGACGCCCTCCCAGAACTGGCCGGCCATAATGTAGCCGTCATTTGGCTACAACGTGGGTGGCAAGTGGGTAAAGTAAAACTGTACTGGGGAAACAAACTAGAAATGAAAGCAAGGTTAAATAGATGTCGGGCCGTTATGCTTCCCTTTATTTGGTCATCACTGCTCCCGCTGTCTTTTCCTGCTAAGGGATGCTTCAGCAGCCTCTTTTTCCTGAAAGTGGGTGTTTACAAAGCTTCAGCACGATCCATGTAAAAGCATTTAAAAAGTAGAACTATAGGCATTTTTGTTTTATTGTAGATAGTAAAAAAAGTGTTGTTATAAACCCCCTGGCATCGATTGGATTTAATGGACAGCAGCGGGAGCCAAAGGCTGCGCGGCTATCAATCTATCCAATCAACGCCAGGACTCCGTGGAGAAAAGGACGTGCCGAGCAGGTGGGGGGGGGGGGGAGCATGATTGCCAGGTGTTTTTACACCTTAATGCATGGGATGCAATAAGGTGAAAAAACACGAACCTTTACAACCCCTTTAAAGCGGTTGTATACCCTAGTGCAGGGGTGCCCAACCAGTGGCCCGCAGAGCTCTCTGATGTGGCCCGTGACCTCCTGCTCTGGAATATAATAGAATACTGTTAAAGGCAAGTTTATTACTAAAATCACATTGTATATACGGGCATATCTGTTCTGCAGTGGTTACTGGGCTGCTTTCAACGGATCCACAGGTGCAGAGTAGTGCACCTGCAGTTTACTTGCACTGCGAGTTTGGTGTGCTTTCTGAAAGTGCACCACACCTATAGGAGATGATAGAAGTCTATGGCAAAGTGCAGCAAAGCCTCAGGTGCTGGTAAACAACCGTGCATCAGTGTGAAAGCAGCCTTAGGCCCCTTTCACATGGTCAGTCCGACCCAATCGGACCCTCCATTCACCTCTAAGGAGTGGCAGATGTAAATGGACTTGTGTCCATTTAAAAAAAAAAAAGTTCAGTGGGCTGCCATCCACCCGCTCTGCTCATTGTGGCCCGCGACCGGTTACCAAGTCGCTTAAGTGGCCCCCGCTCTTCAAAAGGTTGGGCACCCCTACCCTAGTGGCATACTTGCACCTACAGGTAAGCCTACATTAAGGCTTACCTGTAGGTGCTTGCAATATCTCCTTAACCTACATGGTTAAGGAGATATTTGCAGAAAAGCGGGCGGCGTTGTCTAGTAGACAACGACGCAGGCGCACCGAGCACGGCGGCTTTTGAATGTGAGCCTGCCGGAAAAGTGTGCATAGGCAGGAGTGACGTCATCGCCGCTCCGGCCAGTCACAGCGCCAGGGCGGCGATACCCGGAAGTCACTCCGATATCATGGCGGCGACGGACGACGTGTCCAAAGACCGCTGCGGGAGCTTCGATCTAAGGTAAGTAATTGATATGCCTTTGCAGGTTTGTTTTTAAGGGTATACAACCGCTTTAAGGCCTAGTTATGGTTAACTCTCCATGCACCGCTTTGTGGAAGGTGGCATGCACATTTTCGCAATACCCAAAAGTTTGGGTTTTGTGAAGGAAAAAAAGAAAAAATATACTAATAATTATAGCATTAGGTGTTGCGCTTACACCTAATGCTATAATTGTCACTATTGGTTTTGTACACCTTTGTGTCTGCAGCTGTATTTGGTAATTTTGTTTGAGTAGTTTTTTCTTAGATTTATAGAAGTAGTAGCGCTTGTAGTACCATATATTTTCTTTAAAATATATACTAAGGCACATCATGTTGCTTTCCACTAAAACGCTGACCTTTTGTACTTCATATTTCCAGCACAGGTTCAATTTAACTGGGTAAGCAGCCACATCTGAAAAGCTAAACAGATTGAATTGCACCAAAGCCATCGTCGGCCTTCTCATATATCACCTTTTGTTTGTTCCCCCATTGTGATTTATGAGAAAGCAGATAATCGGCAACACTCCAGCTATTCATGACAGTAGGGTATCGTTTAAATAGGAGAGCATGAAGCAGATGTTTAATTCTACCTGGCAGAACAAGGGCTCGTGAAGAGAGGAAAATATTTGCGTCAGCTCATCACTATTGCTGTAGTCCTTGGGAAGCTTGTCAACACACAGGCACTTTGAGTGAATAAAATCCGCCGTCAGCTGGTTGACGTCCACCCACTGGGCAAAAAGGGTAAATTCTTCCAGCTGCTTGCCCAGCAATTCCAGGCGGGCCTTTGAGGCGCAGTCTTTCTTCATGTACTCCACAAAGCCATAGCCCTTGGAGAGCCCAGTGAGCTCGCTGTAGACAAGGAGACATCGTTCGATGTTGCCGTACGCCCGAACCAGTTCTTCGAACTCATGCTTGCTAAATAACGGAGGAAGGTTGGTCACGCACAGCAAAGCGTCCGTTGGCTGCAGCTGGACCAGAATCTCCTTGTCCCGGAGGTGGTGTCTGTGGAATCTGTTAATAGCATCTTGTGCTTGCTCTCCGTTTGACAGAGTGATGAAGGCTGGAATGAGAAAGGGGAAAACAGGTGGTCATTAAAAAGGTCTCCGAGAAAATGTCATTATCACAAGGCACAGGCTATCCATTGTCCCATTAATACTAAATTGCCTGCTAAAAATAAAAACTTAATCTCATAATTACTTCACGAAATACCAGGAGAGATAAATAGCCTATTCCAACTTTGAAAGAAAAAAAACTTTAAAAAGAGTTTCGGATAGAAAATTCAATGCAAGCTTAAAATATATACAAATTACATGCAAGTCAAGTTTTAACATCCTAGCTTTTAGGTGTAAAATATACATATAATACAGTACAAAAGTTGTAGGTGGATGTAAAAAAAAAAAAAAAAAAAAAAAAAAAAAAAAGCTATAAAAACTTAAAATCGGGTCAAAATTTGGTGCGATCATCCTTCACCTTCAAACCACCATAAAAATTCTAGCTTTTTGAAGGACTCTAGGCAAGTGTGTAAAGCATTTTTTACCCCCCTTCCTGACCACAGTACTTTTTGCGATTTGGCACTGCTTCGCTTTAACTGACAAATTGCGCGGTCGTGTGACGTTGCACCCAAACAAAATTTAGGCACTTTTTTTTTTTTTTTTTTATACCACAAATGGAGCTTTTTTGGTGGTATTTGATCACCTCTGCGGTTTTTATGCCATTAAAAAAAAAAAAAAAAAAAAAGAGAGAAGAGAAGAAAGAAGTGACAATTTTGAAAAAAATAAAAAAAAAATAAAAAAAGCAATATTTAGCTTTTTGTTAGAACAACCCCAAAAGTGTGTGTGTGTGTGTGTGTACATATTTGCCCAAGCTGAAAAAAATAAAAATAATGTGTGAAATAGCCTGGCGCCCTGTTCCAAAGTGTATTAATGTTATTCTGGGAGCTCAATTAGCATTTTTTTTAGGGGCAGGGGTTCGGGGCCATCCCGCTCCCCACTTGTTGGGGGGGGGGGCTGCTCAATTGGACCGAATGTCCGGAGTGGGCGGGATGCCCGCCTTCCCCTTGCTTTTCCAGAGCCTCATCCCAGATGCAATGCCTGAATGTGCCCGGATTACGTTAAGTGATGTTGTTCCACCGTCAATGTACCTTGTATCTGTTTTGAATTTTAAAAATAAAATACAAAATTATACAAAAAAACAAACACTAGTTACCCCAATTTCTTTGTATAATGTGATAGATGTTATGCCAAGTAAATCGATACCAAATGTCACGCTTTAAAGTTGCACACGCAAACTATAGTACTTAATAATCTCCGTACGCATCGATTTAAATGCTTATCCATTTACTCAAAACCTCCATACACACATTATCGGCCTTTCCTGCCGGGTACACAGCAGTATTTACAACTGCCAGGCCGAGTGATACATCATAACATCACGTCCGGGCCTCTCCAGGTCACTATAATATATATATATATATATATATATATATATATATATATATACATACATACATATACACACACATATATACATACACACACACACACATGTGTATAATATATATATATATATATATATATATATATATATATATATACACACACACATACAAATATAATCACTCACATATAATCACTCACATATATATATATATATATAAAAATTATATGTATGTGAGTGATTGTGTGTGTGTGTGTGTGTGTGTGTGTGTGTGTGTGTGTGTGTGTGTGTGTGTGTGTGTGTGTGTGTGTGTGTGTGTGTGTGTGTGTGTGTGTGTGTGTGTGTGTGTGTGTGTGTGTGTGTGTGTGTATGTATATGTATGTATATATATATATATATATATATATATATATATATATATATATATATATATATATATATATATATATATATAATCACATACATACATTTTTTTTTCTTCTCAGTTTAGGCCAATATGTATTTCTTCTACATTTTAATTTTACCAAAAATATTGCAGTAAGCATATATATATATTTTTTAAATTAGTAATGGCGGTGATCAGCCATTTTTATCATCGTGACTACGTCATTATGGCGGACAGATTTGACACCATTTTGCGACCAATTGTCATTAAGACAGCGATTAGTGCTATAAAAATGCACCGATTACTGTGTAAATGACACTGGCAGGGAAGGGGTTAACCGGTAGGGGGCGAGGAAGGGGTCAAGTGTGTCCTAGGAAGTTATTCTAACTGGGGGGGGGGGGGGTCTCCTGGGAGTGATGTTTGAGACTCCCAGGAGACGCGCTGTACTGTGATCTCGCGGGTCACTTGACTCAGGAAGCGACGCTTGCAGTCAACACTGCACATGCGCGGGATAGAGCAGTGAATGTTGGGACGTCAGCATTCACCGTATCCCGGGAAGGACATCCTGGTGGGCTTCAGAATGTCCACAATCAAGATGGAAACGTCTATGAATTGTATAAACTATCGTTTGCGGGACAAAACCAATGCTGGCGGCTATAAGATTGGGACACACGAGTTGCTGATTAAGAAAGGTAAGAGCGACAGAAGGATCTAAAAAAAAAAAAAAAAAAAAACGCGGAACCCCCGCTTTAACAGAATAGAAAGTAAAATGAACAGAAGAAACATTTATATTTGATGTGACCACCCTTTGCCTTTAAACCAGCATCAATTCTTCTAGGTAGACGTGTAAACAGTTTTTGAAGGAATGCAGCAGATGGGTTTGTGGATGTCGGGTGCCTCAAACCCTTCCGTCTCTTCATGTAATCCCAGACAGACTCCATGATGTTGAGATCAGGGCTCTGTGGTGACCAGATCACTTATAGAACTCTTTGTTTTTGTTTTTTTACACAGACGATAATTCCTAATGACATTGGCTGTATGTTCGTGGTTGTCCTGCTGCAGAATACATTTGAGGCCAGTCAAACCCCTCCCTGATGGAATGGTATGTCAGTAAGTTTTGCATTTCATTTCTATTTTAAACTGAATGGGTTGTTTTACAAGGTGATCGTTTACAATCACTTTAACTGCTTGCTGACCAGCCGCCGCAGTTTTACGGCAGCAGGTCGACTCTGCTGGGCGAGAGCACGTAGCTATACGTCACCTCGCCCAGCAGCCAATAGGGGCACGCTCCCGGTCCTCGCTCTGTAACGAGCCTCCGGCGGCGCGTGTGCTCCCGACTCCCGAGCACGTGTCCGGCGGTCGCGATCGCCGCCGGGCACCCGCAATTGCTCGTTACAGAGCGAGGACCGGGAGCTGTCCGGGCCTGTCAGGGGAGAAATGCCTGACCGTCTGTTCATACAATGTATGAACAGCGATTAGTCATTTCCCCTAGTGAAGCCACCACCTCTACAGTTAGAACACACCCAGGGAACATACTTAACCCCTTCCCCGGCCCCTAGTGTTAACCCCTTCCCTGCCAGTGGCATTTTTATAGTAATCAATACATTTTTATAGCACTGATCGCTATAAAAATGCCAATGGTCCCAAAAATGTGTCCGCCATAATGTCGCAGTGCCGGAAAAAAAAAAAAAAAAAAGATTGCCGCCATTACTCGTAAAAAAATAAAAAAATAAAATAAAATAAAAATGCCATAAAACTATCCCCTATTTTGTAAACGCTATAACTTTTGCGCAAACCAACCAAACGCTTAATGCGATTTTTTTTTTACGATAAATATGTAGAAGAATACGTATCGGCCTAAACTGAGGAAAATAAAAAAAAAGTTTTTTTATATATTTTTGGGGGATATTTATTACAGTAAAAAGTTAAAAATATTCATTCTTTTCAAAATTGTCGCTCTATTTTTGTTTATAGCGCAAAAACGAAAAAACCGCAGAGGTGATCAAATGCCACCAAAAGAAAGCTCTATTTGTGGGGAAAAAAGGACGCCAATTTTGTTTGGGAGCCACGTCGCACGACCGCGCAATTGTCAGTTAAAGCGGAGCTCCACCCTGAAGTGGAACTCAAGCTGATCGGAACCCTCCCCCCCCCCTCCGGTGTCACATTTGACACCTTTCAGGGGGGAGGGGGGTGCGGATACCTGTCTAAAGACAGGTATTTGCACCCACTTCCGGCCACAGAGCTTCGGGGTTTCTCCGGGCATGACGTCACCTCCCGTTGTGCCCTGGGAACACTCGGCTCCCAGAGCACAGCGGGAGCCAATCAGCGGCGCAGCGCAACCCGCGCATGCGCCGTAGGGAACCGGGTAGTGAAGCCGGAGCGCTGGTTCCCTCACCGAGGATGGTGGGGGGAGCAGCAGAGAGACGCGTGATCGCTCCTCCTCTGCTGCGGACGGCGCTGGACTCCAGGACAGGTAAGTGTCCTAATATTAAAAGTCAGCAGCTGCAGTATTTGTAGCTGCTGGCTTTTAATATTTTTTTTTTAGTGGCATATCCGCTTTAAAGCAACGCAGTGCTGAATCGCAAAAAGTGGCAGCAATATGGTTCCGGAGCTTAAGTGGTTAAAGAGATGTAAAAGACTAAAGCTAAAAGCACAAAAAAAAAAAAAAAAAAAAAGTATTTTAAATGGTTACTTTACTTGTTTACTTTTCTCAAACTATTCTCTAGTCATTTGAACCTACTATAAAATGTGACTACTTATTAAGGCTCCATTCACATCTAGGCAGACAAATTCGCTGCGTTTTGTCCCGCGAATTGCGGCGGCAAATAGTGGCGTTTTGTACCGCGATTTGCGGCGACAAAACACTGCGATTGTCCGCCTAGATGTGCCCCTCTATGGAGATGGTTCCCGAACGCCGAAAGCCGCCTGAAAAAAAGGTCCGGGACCTTTTTAAAGGCAGCAGGCGGCAGGTGTTCGGCGTGGAGATGTGAACCATCTCCATAGAGGGCAATGTCTTTTCATCCCTCTGGCGGCAGCGGCGTCGCACTACAGGCGACAAAACGCCTAGATGTGAATGGGGACTAAGAGTTAATTCCCTAGCACTCCCCACTACAAGCCAGCACTGGTCCTCTTCTGGACTCAACCAGCATATTAGTGTAAAAGTTATTCTTACAGATTAGTGTCCTAGCTTCCCTCTAAAGAGAGCAAGGAAGGACATGTAAATGTCATAGGATGCCCCTGAGCTGAATTGTGTACCCAGAAAGACACGTGAATCATGCCCCTGTGCTGTGCTAACTGTGCGTTTATAGCATAGACATAGCTAAAGATATATAGAGGCATTTCACTGCATACAGCTGTTCTGAGACTGTTGAAAGGGAACTATGACTATGAAGTCAAATGATGCATTCGCAATTTCCCTGATGGTAGTGAGCTCAAGATGCCACCACATACCTTTATATACACACACACACACACACCTCTATGTGCTCGGGGAGGGGGAGGCTTAAACCCAGGCCCACCATATGTGGCTGTAAATTTCTAGCTGAAGTCAACAAATGTGACAAGCCCCTTGTGAACCACAATGTCAATGTGACCTGAAGAGAGATGCTGTCTAAGTATCACCCTCTGGATATGTAAAAATTTCAGATTTTTTATTTTATTTTTTCAAAAAGAGCCCACACATTTTTTTTTTTTTTTTAAATCAGCGTGGTGTAGTTTTATAAATTGAAATTCATTTTGAAATTCATCTCAGGTGGTTTAACCACTTAAGACCCGGACCAAAATGCAGCTAAAAAGGACCAGGCCAGTTTTTGCGATTCGGCACTGTCGCTTTGACAATTGCGCGGTCGTGCGACGAGGCTCCCAAACAAAATTGGCGTCCTTTTTTTCCCATAAATAGAGCTTTCTTTTGGTGGTATTTGATCACCTCTGCGGTTTTAATTTGTTGTGCTATAAATCAAAGCGACAATTTTGAAAAAAAATTCTATATTTTTTACTTTTTGCTATAATAAATATCCCCCAAAAACATATAAAAAAAAAAAAAAAAAAATCGTCAGTTTAGGCCGATACGTATTCTACATATTTTCGATAAAAAAAAAAAAAAAAAAATCGCAATAAGCGTTTATCGGTTGGTTTGCGCAAAATTTATAGCGTTTACAAAATAGGGGATAGTTTTATTGCATTTTCAAGGGGATAGTTTTATTGCATTTTTATTAATTATGTTTTAATGGCGGCGATCAGCGATTTTTTTCGTGACTGCGACATTATGGCGGACACTTCTGACACATTTTTGGGACCATTGTCATTTTCACAGCAAAAAATGCATTTAAAATGCATGGTTTACTGTGGAAATGACAATTGCAGTTTGGGAGTTAACCACAAGGGGGCGCTGAAGGGGTTATGTGTCACCCAATGTGTGTTTACAACTGTAGGGGGGTGTGGCTGTAGGTGCGATGTCATCGATTGTGTCCCCCTATAAAAGAGATCACACGATCGATGACACCGCCACAGTGAAGAACGGGGAAGCCGTGTTTACACACGGCTCTCCCCGTTCTTCAGCTCCGGGGACCGATCACGGGACTCCTGTGGCGATAGGGTCCGCGAGTCCCGGAGCGTGCCCGCGACCCACGGCTGGGCTTAAAGATCAACGTACATATACGTTGATGTGCCCAGCCGTGCCATTCTGCCGACATATATCGGCGTTAGGCGGTCCTTAAGTGGTTAAGTAAACGGAAAGTATTGAAAGTGTTATTGCCACAGCATTACAAATACGTTTCAACTTTGGGGTTCCAAACTTCAGGCAAAGGTCTACAGAAGGATAGCCTATCCTATTTCAGCAAGATGGCGCTCCTGTGCACAGAGCCAGCTCCATGAAGACACAGTTTCAGCTCTGATCTCAACTCTACTGATCAACCTTTGGGATAATTGGCATCCCAACCGCAAGCCAGGTCTTTTTGCTCAACATCAGTACCCAACTTCATAAATGCTTATTTGGCTGAATGGGTGCAAATTCCCAGACATCACTTGTGGAAAGCCTTTTCAGAAGAATGGAGGCCGTTTTAGTAGCAAGGAGGAACAAACTCCATATAAACGCTCAAGTCTTTGGAATGGGATGGCAAACAAAGTCATACAAGTGTTACGGTTGGAACCTGCCGTTAAGGCACCCAGAAACTATTACGGACCCGTGAGTGTGACATGCACTGCAAACCCCCCCCCCCCCCCCCCCTCGGTCCTTTCCCATCGCGATTTGAGCCCGATACACTTGACCATCTCTTTGAGAGACCGTGTCCGATCATTTATTTCACAGCCTTTCGCCCTCAACTTTTGTGGAAGCTTGGAGTTCCGTCATATTTCATTCAGTCACGCATTTATTGTATGGTTGCTTTCTGATTACATTCTACTGCAAGGCCTCTTGGCGCCCCATAGATGGTAGTTGAAGCACCCAATATGAGCCAGTATTTGCTCAGCAATACTTTTGCGTTTTCTTTTTGGTTTGTGGGTCTGTGTTGTCTGGCAGAAATCAATGGAAGGAATGCATAGACAGCCGCACACCAAAATCAACCTTGAAAAAGGTAGCCGGTTCCCACATCGCACCAGTGTGAACTGAGACTTATGCTCCGTACACACGATCCGAAAATCAGACAGAGAGTCCATTTTTTTGTTTTGCATGCTAGTCGTATATCGAACCTGAAGAGTTTACTAAAGTTATGAAAATTCTCGTACGACAGGAGAAAAAAAAAAAAAAAAAAGTGATGTGTTGTAGTGTATTTGTATTGTACTTTCCGGTGACAACTGTACTGATTAAACTCGAAATCGTACGAGAAAATTTTTCAAGCATGTCCGATAAAATATCGGACGAAATGTCACGATCGCTCTCGAAAGCTCTGTACCAAAAGCTGTATTTTTCGGATTGTGGGTACGGGGCATAAATCACCCCCAAAGTGTCACCCATAGCAACCGATTCAACCTTCAAGAGTCTGTGTACAGATCTCTGGAATCCAAAATTAGGGCTGCACTAAAATGTGACTTGCCGTCAACCAGGGCAACAATACATGCCAATATACAGGACTTCCCAATACCTTGCTAAATGTTAAAAGGCTCACTATAAATCAACAGGCAGCTCAAGGCCAAATTACACAGTCAACAACTATTTAACCTTTATTAAAATATGTTCAGTCAATGCCTCTGCCTTTTGTTCACAACACCGACAAGAATAATGCGATTTTGGCAAGGACACACCCTTCCCAGTTAGCAATCACTTTCAACAAAAGGTACAACCCCATCTCTGTATTTGAGATCTCCAGCTCATCTGACAGTATTTCTGGCACAGAAGCCGGTAAGGATCTGCAATAAAGTTGACTTAAAGTGGATGTAAACCCACTTCTCATCCTTTCTAAACTACTGCCATAGTGCTGATCTATAAGGATATAGATGTCTCCTGCATGTATCCTCACCTATCAAATGTCTCCCCTCTGTCTGTTATAAGAACTGAAAAACTGCAGATCCTGTGGGTGGGTCTGTTGTCTGGCGCTCGGTGGGTGGAGTCGTGATGTCAGTCGACACCCCACCCTCCTCTACACTCCCCTTGTCAACATGCATTTTTTTTTCCCCTGTGTATTGCTTACACCAGGGCTCGACAAATCCCGGGCACCATGGCGACTACAAATGGTGTCCTGGCGACTTGGCTTGGAAGGTGGGCAAAAATAAAAAAAAAAATATTTCCGTGAGCTGGCACCATCTGGTGGTGAGCCGTTGGTATTAAAAGTTATTACCACCAGCTGTGTGCCTGCGCCATCTGGTGGTGGCCGTTGGTATTACAAGTTAAGCATTACAAGTTAAACAGCAATTCTAATGTCATTTTTCACTGCCATCTTCTTCCCTCTAATTAGAACCCCCAAACATTATATATATATTTTTTTATCCCAACACCCTAGAGAATAAAATGGCGATCGTTGCAATACTTTGTCACGCCGTATTTGCGCAGCGGTCTTACAAGCGCACTTTTTTGGGAAAAAATTACACTTTTTTTTTAATTAAAAAAATAAGACAACAGTAAAGTTATCCCCATTTTTTTTTTATATTATGAAAGGTAATGTTACGCCGAGTAAATTCATACCCAACATGTCACGCTTCAAAATTGCGTCCGCTCGTGGAATGCCGACAAACTTTTACCCTTTAAAATCTTCATAGGCGACATTTAAAAAAAATCTACAGGTTGCATGTTTTGAGTTACAGAGGAGGACTAGAGCTAGAATTATTGCTCTCGCTCTACCAATAGCGGCGATGCCTCACATGTGTGGTTTGAACACCGTTTACATATGCGGGCGCTGCTCACATATGTGTTCGCTTCTGCGCGCAAGCTCGTCGGGACGGGGTGCGTTTTCTGGCTCCTAACTTTTTTAGCTTGCTCCTAGATTCCAAGCAAATTTGTCAAACCCTGACTTACACTAAATTCTGCTATGATCACTAACATCCAGTCAAAAATCCAGAAAAGTAACCAAATGACTTCAGAAAAGGAGTGGGGGTGGGAATTAAAACATAATGCCTGTCTCCAGGCTAGTGTGCGAGATATGTAAATAACCTGTCACTCACAGCAAGGGGGCGGAACGGACTAAGGTTTTTCTCTGTAAATCCGTTTTATTTCACAGAATAAAAAAAGAGGATTACTCAGAGCTGGATTAACTCTGTGTGGCAAGACTGGGCACAAATGATAGGAAATCTTATACTGTACATTGTGACATAAAAAAAAAAAAATTCGGGTTTACATCCACTTTAAATACTTTCAAAATATACCCATTTGAACTGGAAGGATTTTTTTCCCTTTCCATTATGCTCAGTGGTCTATGGTGATCGCGATATAAAATAACCCAATTTAATCCGACAGCATCCTTTTATTTTGTCATCTGTATATAGACACAATATGGCAACCAGGACTGAATAAATATTTAATTTCCCAAAGGCAGTGGCCTGGAAAATCCACATTTCTTAGAATCGGGGTCCTGCAGGAGATCAATAACTGCTGGGTCAGGCAGAATGAGGCGTTATATTACACAGCGTACTGGAAGCAATCTTTAAGCTCAGATTTAATATGCCTGCATTTCCTTCCACTGAGGAGTAAATACTGAGAAACCTGCTGCCTGGATAATAATATCCCACAAGCACATAATCCACAGGGACCATGATGCGATTGCTAGATAATAAAATAAAATTAAAAACACACAGGAAGCTTAAAAAAGGAAACCTATGGGGTTTTAGATATTGTATGCTGATCACCTTCACCTGTTTAACAAAATCATCTCATTGATTATGTTAATTTTGTAAATGCCTTGTTTCTATGTATAGCTGATAATTATATTTGTACACAGGGCAGCCATATGCACCAAATACATATGGGAGCAGTACAGTTGCTTTGGTTACCTGCAGACGTATGCATTGCCGTACAAGTAAAAAAAAAAAAAAAAAAGAATACGTTTTAAATGTGTTATTGCAATAGGCAATAACATTCCCAACATTGTGCAGGGTGTTTCACCATCATGTATCCCAGACTGATACACGAGTAAAAAGGTGACAAAAGACCAGCAATGGAACACGCCACATAAGTCACGTTATGGTGCACCATGTTAAAAATGCTGCGGGTTTGTTTGTTTTGTATGGTCAGTCCATGAAAAAAAAATAATCAAGCACCTGCCTTGAAGTCCAAGTTTAGTCACAACATGTTTATTTTTTTAAATCAGCACAAGGGACCATACTTAAAGCGGAGGCCCACCCTAAAAAAACACACACACACACACACACACACACACACACACACACACCAAAATGCTGCAAAAAAATAGAAAAAAAATAAATAAAAAATGTTTACTTACCAGAAATTACGGTTGCTAGGCAGATCTTCCCAATCTTCCTCCTCCTAGTCCGCGGCTGATCTTCATCCTCACGCTGTCTTCTGGGGAATGGGGCGCGCTGCCTTCTGGGAACTGTGTGTATCTCCCTGAGAGCAGCCGCCCATTCATACAGCGCCACAAGACTCATGCATGCGCAGTAGGAAACGGGTAGTGAAGCCTCAAGGCACCATTGCCCGTTTCCCTTCATGAGGATGGCCGTGCTGGGACCTGCCACGATCGAGGGATCGGCCTCGGGGGGCGGACATCGCGGGTGCCGAGGACAGGCAAGTGTTCCAATTAAAATTCAGCAGCTACAGTGTTTGTAGCTGCAAATATAAAAACAATTGCGGGTGGAACCCTGCTTTAAAGCCCCGCCCCCCTTCCGCTGTCACATTTGGCACCTTTCGGGGGGAGGGACCTGCTTGTGACAGGTCCTCCTCTTCACTCCTGAGAGACCGGGCTGTGGCCCGATCTCCCGGAAGTTTCAACCCCTCCTTCCCTCCTTCGCCAGGCCAATCAGAAAGCACAGTGTGCTTCACGCATGCGCAGTAGGGAATGAGGTGTGAAGCCGAAAGGCTTTACTGCCACGTTCCCTTACCTGGAATGGCAGCGGCTGCACCAGACAGTCGATCTGAAGATCAGCTGGGGTGCAGACATCGCGGGCTGACTTAATCCCCCCCCAAGGCATAACTCCGCTTTAAGGCCCCTTTCACACAAAGGCGGCTCCGCGTCAGCGGTAAAGCGCCGCTATCTGGCTGCTAGCAAGGCACTTTTTAACCCTTTAATCGGCCGAAAGCAAGGATTAAAGGCACCCGTAAAACGCTGCTGCCCATTGATTTTAATGGGTATGAGCAGTGAAGGAGCGGTGTATACACAACTCCTCCACCGCCCCCAAAGATGCTACTTGCAGGACTTTTTCTAATGTCCTGCAAGCGCACCGCCCGCTATTTTTAGGCCAAAAGCGCCTGAAAAACGTCCCAGTGTGAAAGGGGTCTAAAAAATCAATGTAAACACCCTTGTGTGTCAAAGTATTTATAAATAAAAACCTGCAGCACAAGAGAAACTCTTGTGCTGCAGATTTCTTATTTTTATTTGTTTTTAATACTTAACACACATCCCCCTTACCAGTAAACTTCCAGTGCCACGAGGGTTAATATAAGCAGAAGGACCTGTACCTGTGTACTCAGCAAGAATGCAGATTACCCCCCTCCTCCATACACAGCAGCTGCACTATAGAGTCGATGAATGAAAAGTGTTGTATGAATGAAAGACAGGCCGGGGAATGAGAGATCCACCTCCTCTATCCATAAGGCAGGGGGGCAGATCATATGACTTAAGATTTTAACTAAAACCAGCAGCCAGAAGGAGAAGGGACACATCACAAATGACTGTAAGCATTGTCCCTTGTGCCGAGCTGTTAAGGCAACGTGCAAACTATTCCACATTCAATTGTAAGTGGCTCTAAAAGGCAGAAGGTTTTTGCCTTAAAGCGGATTTCCAAATTAATATCTCTTTTTCTTCTTAAAGTCAGCAGCTACACATACTGAAGCTGTTGACTTATAAAATCGGACACTCACCTGTCCCTGGGTCCAGTGATGCGGGCGTACAAAGCCCAGCTCCTCTACTACTGTGGGCGCCCAACTGTGGCTTTGCAGCCGGGCATGCACTGCGCAAGCCGTGTTGCACACTGTGACTGGCCGGGCAATCATCTGGAACCTGTGACGTTTTCCCAGATGACTGCCGAGAGAGAGAGGGGGGAGAGGGGAACTTCCTTCCGGTGCCACGGAGCCCCCTGTGAGGAAGTGGGAGCTGGAACCCACTAAATAAAAAAAAAAAATAAAAAAAAAGGGGGGGGGGTCACCTTCCCTTAAAGTGGACGTTCCGTTTTTGGGTGGAACTCCGCTTTAATGCATTAGGATAAAGAAAATACCTGTGTGCAAAAGCCCCATTGCGATCCAACGCTGTGCATTTGAGGCGCAGCTCACCGGGACCCTTCCTACTCATTGGCTGAGACAGCAGCAGGCACCATTGGCACCCACTGCTGTCAATCACAGCCGAGGGAGAGGGAGCCGCTGCTCTTTGTGAATGTACACAGAGCCGCAACTCGGGAGCGAGTCTGCTCAGGTGCCCCCAGTGCAAGCCGCTTGATCCAGGGGCACGCAGCAGGAGGGAGGGGCCAGGAGTGCCAGCGGAGGCATTGAGAAGGAGGATCTGGGTTGCTCTGTGCAAAAAACAAGTAGAACGTTTTTTTTGTTTGTTTTTCTTTTATAGCCAAGCCATTAATATCAATTTAAGTCTGAATTGTAATCAGATAGATGCACAGGAAGGGAACAGCAACATGATTATTTAAGCAAATAGACATGTATCGGCTGTGGTACTCAACCGCACAGCCAAGGCTGACCAGTATACAAGGACAGGTACCTTGCAGCAGAGCCTGTGCATCCAGGGCAATGCACCTGTCCCTGCTTCACTTCACTTAGATCCCCTTCCTGCACACAGCTCAGCGCTAGTACAGAAAAATAAACCTCTCTTCATGATGCAACGGGGCTGAGAACCTGTGTGAATGAGACCTTATGGCAGGTTTTATTCATTTAAAATATATCTAAAGCCCCCCCACCCATTTTGAATACAATGGAGGGGGTTACAACCCCTATCCTTTGCTATCGATATCCAACTGGGGAGATTTCCTTTAAAATTTCTATCCTGTAGACCCAAGAAAGGGAGGCAAAAATATTTTCAAAGTGAGGAGAAAAGCCCCAGCAGCATAAAATGTCCCCACTAAAAATTTGGTATTTTCTTCTCACACTCTTGGCCCCAGTGATTGTGGCGACCAGGACAAAGAATAAAGGACCCAGACAGAGATAAAAACCCGACAGGTGTCATACAGATACACGTCATGGGGTTATTTACATGATTTGACTATGTGCAGGTTAAGGTGTGGCGCTTTCAGACACATTCTTCAACATCTGAGATGGAATGAAGATTTCTGCAAATCAGCTGGTCAGAGTCAACCGGGCCTACAACCTGTGTGAGTCACCCGTGTCCCTCATCAAGACGTGACCACCCTGGTGTAGATTGCAGCACTGGAGCCACAAACATTGCAACTAACTGCATAACCCTTGGCAAAACTATAGTTCTTTTAAACTGAACTTCAGACAAAACAGTTAAAGGGGAGGTTCACCCTAAAAACGACTATTATTACATTGGCCCCCCACATTACAATACAATTATGCCTAATATGTTTTTTTTTATGCTGTACATACCTTGGTACAGCTAATTCACCCGTGGCTTCCAGGCTGCGAGTCCCGCGGGAGTGGGCGTTCCTAACATGCTGGCGATTGACCAAAAACTAGCTCCCCCCGTCGCGTAAGCTGCGTCACGATTGCCGAAAGGAGCCAAACGGCGGTGCGCAGGCACCGTATAGCGCCGACTCGCCGTTCGGCTCCTTTTCGCCAATCGTGATGCAGCTTACGCGACGGGGGGAGCTCGTTTTTTGTCATCACGTCAATCACCAGCATGTTAGGAACACCCACTCCCGCGGGACTCGCAACCAGGAAGCCACGGGTGAATTAGCTGTACCAAGGTATGTACAGCATAAAAAAAAAAACATAATAGGCATGATTGTATTGTAATGTGGGGGGCCAATGTAATACTAGAAAGTCATTTTTAGGGTGAACCTCCCCTTTAAAAACAAACAAAAAATCAGATATCTAAACTGATCAATGGTGTCAGTGAGAACTTATCTGAGAGGCAGAAATTGCCTACTACTCAAGGAACCCCTAGCAACCTTTGGGGGAACCCTGGCCTACAGTAATCAGCACTACCATATCTTTTACATGAGTGGCACCGAGATCCAGAAAGGAATGCCCACTACTGAAGCTGAGGAAGTACCCAATGTAAGGCAAGTGGTTCAACTAGACGCGGGCTTTAAGGACAATCTGGATGTATGGAGGCTCCCCAATGCATTGGCCAGTGAAAACATCCACACGCAGATATGGTATGTCCAAACTAGACTTTATTTCTAATGCGTACTTGTTCATAATCAAATTATACAAGAAAGGAACGCCCTTGCCAATCATATCCAAGTTATTAGGTTATACAAGAAATATTTGTCACAATTATACATCGTGTGTAAAATATAACAATCTGTCTTCTGGGTGCCTGTCTGAATCTGGTTTCTACTGCAGCTTATCTAATGTTATGTTCTTTACCTAGGACACAAACACTGGCAAGGTTCCTAGCTTTTGTGTAACTTATCCTAGAAGCTCAAGGATACATCTTCATACAAGCATTAATACTATGGGGGAACTCTAGCAAGCCTTATAATGCATTGATATTATGGGGGAACTCTAGCCTTTCAATCCCTCCTTTTATCGCGTAGGCCCTAGCCTACAGGATCACTCATTATACCATTTCTGCTCTATGGTCAACATTGCCATGCTGACATTCTCACCCCTTTCCACATGGGGTCTAGTCATTTTTCCAATAGCGCAAAGGGTTATTTTAGCAATCAGATATACAACAAAAGCGCAAATCAATATCATAATAATAATCATCACAATATATTTTAACCCAGAGAAGATTCCTTTTAAACCAAAATCTCCTCCACCAAATGGGCTCCATGTCTTAGCAAAATCCCTTGCATCCTTTTGTAATTTATTTACTTCCTTTCTATGTTGCGCGATTATGTCATAATAATCAGGCACCTCAACAGATGTGTTATGGATCCAAGTGCAGCACTCATACCCAAGACACAGCAATCCAATGTGGGCTTCAAGTAGGGAGTTTGAGAGTGAGGAAAGCCAGCGTTCCACTATTAAGGATCCATTCTCACCCGAGTATCTATTTACTAGCGTTTTTCAGGCATTTATTTTTTTTAAGATTTTCTAAAGCATTTTAGTAGTGTATTACAACCGTTTTTGCAGCTTAAGGCGTTTTTTGTTTAGCCAATAGAAAGCACTAGGGGGAGGAGGAGTAAATTTAGGGGTGGAGATCTGCTATTTTAGCATTTTACAAGCGTTTTTCTGCTCAAGTCAGGAACTTCCTTTGAAGTCTATGGGCCTAAAAAAACACCTGTAATCTGCCAAAAAGAAGCTCTGGTACTTTTATAAAATTTCAGGTGTTTTGCTTCAGGCGACAGAACGCTCAAATGTGAACAGGGGCCATTGAAATTAATGGGATTTAGCTTGTTGGGCGTTTTTGAAAAATGCTCAGGTGTGAGCAGGCCCCTGAAACATATCGAGAGAGCGCCCCTTATAATGGTCATGGCATGCAAGCTTAAAGGGGTTTGTAAACCCTCGTGTTTTTTTCACGGACGTAAACCCAAAAATGTTTTTTCTTTTTATGTCACAATATACAGTATAAGATTTCCTATCATCTGTGCCCATTCTTACCACACAGAGTTAATCCAGCTCTGAGCAATCTTTTTTATTGTTCAGTGAAATAAAAAGGACTCACAGAGAAAAACCGTTGTCCGTTCCACCCCCTTGCTGTGAGTGACAGGTTATTTACATATCTCATGCACTAGCCTGGAGACAGGCCTTATTTTTTAATTCCCACCACCACTCCTTTTCTGAAGTCATGTGGTTACTTTTCTGGTTTTTGACTGGATGTTGGTGATCATAGCAGAATTTAGTGTAAGGAATACATAGAAAAAAATGCATGTTGACAAGGGGAGTGTAGAGGAGGGCAGGGAGTCTCCTGACATCACGACTCCACACACAGAGCTCCAGACAACAGAGCAACCCACAGAATCTGCAGTTTTTCGGTTCTTATAACAGACAGAGGGGAGACATTTGACAGGTGAGGATACATGCAGGAGGCATCTATATCCTCATAGAAAAGCACTATGGCAGTAGTTTAGAAAGGATGAGAGTGGCTTTACATCCTATGCATTAAGGTGGAAAAACACCTTGCAGTCACTCCCCCCCCCCCCAAGCCCCTGTTTTACTTACCTGAGCCCCCGAATTTTCAAGGGCGACATCTCATGTCGTTCTCCCCATGGCTGATCGGCTCTTCCTTTGATTTATAGCAGCCTAGCCATTGGCGCCTGCTACTGTCAATCAAATCCAATGATGCGGTCGTCTATGGACGCCGATTGTATGGCACGGGAGTGCCCCCGCAAGGCAACCCCCTCGGGAGTGAGCTTCCCAGAGGGGGTTAGCTCTTGCGGGGAGGAGCCGCGAGAGCCGCCATGGGACCCCAGAAGAGGATGATCGGGGGACACTCTGTGCAAAACGAACTGCAAGTATGTTTGTTATAATAATAATAAAAAAAAAAAAAAAATGAAGCTTTAGTGCCGCTTTAAAGCGGAGGTTCACCCTTAGAGAGCACATTTTCCCCTTAGATTAATGCTCGTTTTGTCTAGGGGAATCGGCTAGTTGTTTTAAAATATGATCCGTACTTACCGTTTACGAGATGCATCCTTTCCGTCGCTTCCGGGTATGGGCTGCGGGAATGGGCGTTCCTTCTTGATTGACAGTCTTCCGAGAGGCTTCCGACGGTCGCATCCATCACGTCACGATTTTCCGAAAGAAGCCGAACGTCGGTGCGCAGGCGCAGTATAGAGCCGCACCGACATTCGGCTTCTTTCGGCTACGAGTGACGCGATGGATGCGACCGTCGGAAGCCTCTCGGAAGACTGTCAATCAAGAAGGAACGCCCGCTCCCGAAGACCCATACCCGGAAGCGGCGGAGAAGATGCATCTCGAAAACGGGTAAGTACTGCTCATGTTTTAAAACAAATAGCCGATTCCCCTAGACAAAACGAGCAGGAAGCTAAGGGGAAAAGGGCACAAATTAAATAAATGGGTGAACTCCCGCTTTAAGGACTGAAGTGCCCTCTACAGAAGTCTCCAGGGAGATAACCATTTATGTGAAATAACCTGCCAGGATCCATCAAAGACAGACGTGTCAGTAATGTACAGGTTAACCCTTTCAGGAAACAATGTCCTGTCACCCTCGCACCACTTGTATATATATTAAAAACAGTGTAAGCAAAACGTACCTGTCTTTTTATTTTTATCCACGTAGCAATATTTGATCTCATAGTCTTTTAATAGATCTTGGATATCCTAGGAGAGAAGGGAAAAAAAGAAAACAGTACATTTAGAATAAATAATAAAAAAATAAATAAAAAAAAACCCACTCCATCTGTGATAGAGAACAGATACTGCTGATGGAACATATGGAATGGAGCTGGTGTTTACTTAAGAAATTGCTGCAACGTCATGTATTTATACAGAGACAGCTCCTGCAAATACTTCTCAGCTAGATACTGGAAAAAGACACATAAAACATTTTGCTTTGTTCCTTAATGAAGCAAAAGTGTTTTTATCTTCAGGAAAGCTGCTAAATCGTGTGCCCAACGGGCAGTCCCGCCCAAAACCCCCCGAAAAATGTTGGCAGGATCCGGTGTTCTGCCTTCAGCTGCAGAATCCATTAGACGGTCACCCCACACTACCTACTCTTTATGCTGCTATTAATAACGCATATCGATGCAAGAAGGATGTGGCTATCGGAAGAGCTTCTCAATAAAAGGAAATGGAAAGTTCAGGAGGGTAAGCTTGGACCATCATAAACCTGTCCATGGCTGACCTTTTGAAATGGATTTGTTTCCCCATGGTCTCCGGCTTTAATACTTTTTGATCTACTGTCCCAGAACAAGCATGCAGCAAGTAAAGTCAGAACTCCTGAGCCAATTGCTTATTCCAGGTCTGTAAATTAAAGTGATTGTAAAGTCAAAAGGTTTCTTTTTTTTTTGCAGCAAGATAAAAAGCCTTCTGTGTGCAGCAGCCCCATCTCGATCCAGTGATGTTGTAGGATTGTCTCAGCTGCCTGGAACTCCCCTCATTGGCTGAGACAGCGGCGCCATTGGCTCCCGCTGCTGTCAAAGTCAGTCAATCAGGAGAGAAAAGGGGGTGGGTCAGGCCATGGTTCTGTCTGAATGGACGCAGGGAGGTGTGGCTTGGCTGCCCCCCATAGCAATCTGCTTGCTGTGTGGGCACTCAACAGGAGGGAGGGGCCAGGAGCACAGAAGAGGAACCCGAGAAGAGGAGGATCTGGGCTGCTCTGTGCAAATGCACTGCAAAAGAGCAGGCAAGTACAGTATAACTTTTTTTTAAGTTAAAAATAAACAGACTTTACAATCACTTTAAGTAACGAAGCCAGAGGATCAGCATGAGTCAGGCAATTAGCATTTTTTACGGAGGTGGCTTCCAATGTTACAGCTGAAATCCAATTTTAGTGCATGGATTAACCACTTGACCTCTGGAATGTTTTACCCCCCTTTGTGACCAGGATTTTTTTTGCTATTGCACTGAGCTGCTTTAACTCGCAATTGCGCAGTCATGCAGCACTGTATGCAAAACCATAGATCATTCTAAAGCCTGGTACACACGATCGGATTTTCCACTGACAAAGCGTAGGACTTTTGTCCAAAGGACGGTGGCCAGGAATTTGTCTTGCGTACAAACAGCACACAATTGTCGGACAACGCACACAAAAGTAGTGACGTACTACGTGGTTTTTCACGTCTTTAGCGCCACCCTTTGGGCACCTTCTGCTAATGTGTTATGGTTAGCACTGCTTCTAAACATGCGCGTTTGTACTTTGGAGTTTTGCCTGAAAAACACTTGTGTACAAGCGATCGGATAATCCGACAACACAGATTTGTTGGCGGAAAATACGACAATTGTCCAATGGAGCATACAAAACGGTCGGATTTTCCGATAACAGCCCTCAAATCATTTGATCGTGTGTACGAGGCTTAAGTGTTAGAGCTGGCAGTATTGTATAAAATTCAATAAAAAAAAAAAAGTCCATACTTTTCTTTTAACCCCCGCTTGACACTTGTAGAGATGCGCCGAGTTTTCGGCATTTATGCGCCGTGTTTTCGGCATTTATACATTTGGCGTTCATTCTATTGGTCAAAATAGTAATTTATTCTGCCCATTAGAATGCATTAATGCACCAAAACTTATCTAGCGCTAATGTGCGTTTGTCCACTCAAAAATACTAATCTTCTAAACGCACAAGTGTTTGTTTTTTTTCCCTGCCTCCTGCTTCTAGAAGCAAAGAGGAAAAAAATAAAATAAAAAACACACAACTAGCTGTGTTTTTGACTCAGTGTGCATGAAGCCTGAACTATTTATGTTGCTCCACCTTGGTGAATGATAAACATTTTTTTTTTTCCTCTCTCTCTCATTTAAAAACACGGGAAACCCTATCTGACGCAATTCCCTCTCCCAGGCATATTTCTTCTTTTCGTACCTCTTTTCTCTTTCCCCTTTGCTGCTCACTGAAGATTCTAGGCGCCTCTCTTCCATTTCTCTTCCCCTTTGCCCCGACACAGCGTCTCCCCTCAGACCCCGAATCATCATCCCCTTCTCTTTTTTCTTGAAAGTGGCAAACGTTTTGGCTGATGGCCTTCATTGCCACTGGACCGCTCTCAGAACGATGACAATGTTTAACCCCTCCATACCGAAGGGTAAAACAAATAATGCATAGTAGGGCCGAAACAACTAATCGATTAATTTCATAATCGATTAAAATTTTCATAATCGATTAATCGGCAGTAACATAATGGGGTTAAAAAAAAAACAAAAAAACTAAAATTAGCCTTTTATAGTACAAAAAAGTAAATCTCTACTGTAAATGTTACTTTCACTGTCCCACAGTAAAAAAATTAAACCCTTACAGTAGCGATTATTTGCTCTTTTTGTACTTATATTTGTTTTTTTAACCCCCATTATGTTGCTAAACATCTCAGGCCGGGGGTCACACCTCTGCGTTTTTTGGTGCTTTTTGCAGAAACACACTACAGTTCATTTACATGTTTTCCTATGGGACACGTTCACATCCATGATTTTTTTTTCAGCTGCTGCGTATTTGGAAAGCAAAACGGTGCTTTTTTTTTTTGGTTCAATATACTTCAATTGTGAAGCTGCAGAAAAGCGTGTAATGTGTTTTTGCGGCAATTTGTGTTTTGTAATCTGCCCAACAAGTTGGCCCAAAAAAAAAAAAAAAATAGTTTTTTTTTTTTAAGGCCATTATCCGATTAATCGAAACAATAATCAGCAGACTAATCGATTATGAAAATAATCGTTAGTTGCAGCCCTAATGCATAGACCCCTTTCACACTGTACTGCACATAGCCGCTATTTTACTGCCGACACTATTTTAACTGTCAGATTTGCCGCGCATTTCGGCCGCTATCGGGGCACTTTTAACCCCCGCTAGCGGCCGAGAAACTGTTAAGATCGCCCGCAATGCGCCTCTACAGCGGCGTATTGCCGGCGCTGCCCATTGATTTCAATGGGCAGGAGCGCATTAGCAGCAGTGATTTCACCGCTGCTAATGCGCTCCAAAGAAGCTGCTGGCAGGACCTTTTCTGACGCCCTGCCAGCGCACCGAGTGAATAGAGCAGCAGTTTAAGGGTGGCTTGCAGGCGCTATTTTTAACGCTATAGCGCCTGCAAAACCCCCTCAATGTGAAAGGGGTCTTAAAGCGAAGTTCCACCCAAAAAATGGAACTTCCACTTTTCCTGTCCCCCCCCCCCCCCCCTCCGGTGTCACATTTGGCACCTTTCAGGGTGTATAATTCATAATTCAGGTATCTGCTCCCACAGATTCCTCAGTGATCTATGCCAAGTCCGGTACCTCCTCCGTCCCCGCTGTCTTCTGGGAGACACACAGGCGCCAGAAGACAGCAGGGACCGGCATGGGGCGCCAGAAGACAGCAGGGACCGGCATGGGGCGCCAGAAGACAGCAGGGACCGGCATGGGGCATGCAACGCAACTCGCGGAGTAGGGAACCAGGCTGTGAAGCCGCAAGGTTGGATGGAGGTGCCAGATCTGCTTCGGGTGAGGACATAGTGGGCACCCAGGACAGGCAAGTGTCCCGATATTCAAAGTCAGCAGCTCCAGTATTTGTTTCAAAATTTGACCATGTATGGCCAGCCTTAGTAAAACTGTACACATCACAACTACTTCTCCCCCCCCCAGGACAAATCATTTCATTTAGTGGTAAATGGTAGCTTCGGATTTTTTTTTATTATTATTAATATTAAAAAGGGATAGTGTGCCAAAATAGAAGAAAGAAAAAAGGAAAGCAGAAAAGGGAAAAAAAAAAAAAAAAAACACACACAAACACTCACACTTTTAAAAATGTAGCTGTATATTTCTTGCTACTATCATAACCTACCAAAGAACAAATTCAGTTTTGATATTCTTAAAGCCTTCTGAAAACCTATGACACGACTATTATATCCGACAATCAGCGACCCGACCCTCAGATTGCCAGTCAGGGGTAAAAATTAAACAAAACGCTTGACGTACAAATCTTCCTGAAGAGTATGAGACGCAACATATGCAAGCCGAGCTTCAGCAAAGAGATGGATTTTTTTCCATTACCAGGTCTGACGTTTCCTCTTATTTCTCTAGAATGAACTGTCAGACATTACATAAATAAAATATAACGCTATGCAGCAGAGCGAACAATTTCCTAGCCAACAAAGCCCGGGCCCTAACTATTCCTGATAGAAGAATGCTGTACGAGAGACTCGATGAGCGGCCTGCAGCCACAGCGTGGCTTTCCAGATCAGTCATTCCAAAACACACACACATGGGGTAGTAGTACACACACACACACACACATGGGGTGGAAGTACACACACACACACACACACATGGGGTAGAAGTACACACACACATGGGGTAGTAGTACACACACGCACACACACGGGGTAGTAGTACACACACGCACACACACGGGGTAGTAGTACACACACGGGGTAGTAGTACACACACGGGGTAGTAGTACACACACGCACACACACGGGGTAGTAGTACACACACGGGGTAGTAGTACACACACGGGGTAGTAGTACACACACACACACACGCGGGGTAGTAGTACACACACACGGGGTAGTAGTACACACACACACACGGGGTAGTAGTACACACACACACACACGGGGTAGTAGTACACACACACACACGGGGTAGTAGTACACACACATGGGGTAGAAGTACACACACACACGGGGTAGTAGTACACACACGCACACACGCGGGGTAGTAGTACACACACACACACGCGGGGTAGTAGTACACACACACACACGCGGGGTAGTAGTACACACACACACGGGGTAGTAGTACACACACACATGGGGTAGTAGTACACACACACACACACGGGGTAGTAGTACACACACACACACACGGGGTAGTAGTACACACACACACACGGGGTAGAAGTACACACACACACGGGGTAGTAGTACACACACACACACACACATGGGGTAGTAGTACACACACACACACACATGGGGTAGTAGTACACACACACACATGGGGTAGTAGTACACACACACATGGGGTAGTAGTACACACACACACACATGGGGTAGTAGCACACACACACACACACACACACACACACGGGGTAGTAGTACACACACACACACACATGGGGTAGTAGTACACACACACACACACACGGGGTAGTAGTACACACACATGGGGTAGTAGTACACACACACATGGGGTAGAAGTACACACACGCACACACACGGGGTAGTAGTACACACACACACACACGCGGGGTAGTAGTACACACACACACACACACACACACGCGGGGTAGTAGTACACACACACACGGGGTAGTAGTACACACACACACACACACATGGGGTAGTAGTACACACACACACACACGGGGTAGTAGTACACACACACACACACACACACACGGGGTAGAAGTACACACACACACGGGGTAGTAGTACACACACACACACACACACACACATGGGGTAGTAGTACACACACACACACATGGGGTAGTAGTACACACACACACACACACATGGGGTAGTAGTACACACACACACACACACACACACATGGGGTAGTAGTACACACACACACACACACACATGGGGTAGTAGCACACACACACACACACACACACGGGGTAGTAGTACACACACACACACACACACACACACACATGGGGTAGTAGTACACACACATGGGGTAGTAGTACACACACACACACACGGGGTAGTAGTACACACACACACACGGGGTAGTAGTACACACACACACGGGGTAGTAGTACACACACACATGGGGTAGTAGTACACACACACATGGGGTAGTAGTACACACACACACATGGGGTAGAAGTACACACACACACATGGGGTAGAAGTACACACACACATGGGGTAGTAGTACACACACACACACACACACACACACACACAGGGTAGTAGTACACACACACACACACACATGGGGTAGTAGTACACACACACACACACACATGGGGTAGTAGTACACACACACACACACACACACACACACATGGGGTAGTAGTACACACACATGGGGTAGTAGTACACACACATGGGGTAGAAGTACAGAACTAAAAGGGAAGGCTTTTATCTTACGAACTACTTTAAGCTCCTTTGCATTTTATCACTAAAATGCAAATTCAGCCGTCCATCTGCTAGGCAAACAAGAATGACACTGGATCCCTCAACAAGCGCCATCTGGGACTACAGTGTACAATAACAGCGTGGGAGGCGGGGAAATCAGGTGGGCTAATGCGACTCTAAAACCTTAATGTTATAATCAAAGTCGGAGCAATCCACTAGAAAATCGCGCCTGAAAACTGCCTCCCATGCACTTCAATATGTGTTTTCACACTGGGGCGGTGAACTTGCGGTAGAAAAAAAAAAAAGTCCTGCAAGCAGCATCTTTGGGGCAGATTTCGAGCGCTATAAAATAGTGCTTCAAAAACACCCCATTAAAATAAATGGGCAGCGATATGAAAGCACCGCAAACGGGTCTGAAAAAAACAAAACAAGGCCCGCTAGCACCCGAATTTTTTTTTTTAAATTAGATTTAGGCTAATTAAGGGGAGCAGAAACGGGTATTTTTTTTTAAAATAAATGCCGTACTTACCGTTTTAGAGATCGATGTTCTCCCGCCGCTTCCGGGTATGATCTTCGGGACTGGGCGTTCCCATTTGATTGACAGCTGACGGTCGCATACAGCGCGTCACCAGGTGCCGAACGTCGGTGCAGCTCTATACTGCGCCTGCGCACCGACGTTCGGCTACTTTCGGAAACTCGTGACGCACTGGATGCGACCGTCGGAAGCCTGTCAATCAAATAGGAACGCCCAGTCCCGCAGCTCATACCCGGAAGCGGTGGGAGAACATCTATCTCTACAACGGTAAGTACTGCATCGATTTTTAAAAAAATACCCGTTTCTGCTCCCCTTAATTAGCCTAAATCTAATGTTAAAAATTGATATTTTGGGTGAACCTCCACTTTAAACAGCGATAAAATGCCACTAAAACGAGCTGAGCTTTACCGCAAAGTAATCCTAGTCTGAAAAGGATAAGCTAAAAAAAGAAAGCGCATTAACCCCTTCCCGACCACTGGGGGCCTTAATCAGGGAGATGACTGAGAACCCGACAGAGCTCCAGCGTCTCTGTGGAGAGAGGAGAACCTTCCAGAAGAACCACCATCTCTACAGCACTCCACCAATCAGGCTTGTATGGGGGAGTGGCCAGACGGAAGCCACTCCTCAGTAAAAAAAAAAAAAAAAAAAAAAAGGCACATGACAGTCGCCTGGAGTTTGCCAAAAAGGTACCTGAAGGACTCTCAGAGAAACAAAATTCTCTGGTCTGATGAAACAAATATTGAACTCTTTGGCCTGAATGGCAAGCTTCATATCTGGAGGAAACCAGGCACCGCTCATCACCTGGCCAATACCATCCCTACTGTGAAGCATGGTGGTGGCAGCATCATGCTGTGAGGATATTTTTCAGCAGCAGGAACTGGGAGACAAGTCAGGATCGAGGGAAAGATGAATGCAGCAATGTACAGAGACATCCTTGATGAAAACCTGCTCCACAGCGCTCTGGACCTCAGACTGGGGTGAAGGTTCATCTTCCAAAACAACAACTCCAAGCACACAGCCAAGATAACAAAGGAGTGGCTACGGGACAACTCTGTGAATGTCCTCGAGTGGCCCAGCCAAAGCCCAGACTTAAACATCTCTGGAGAGATCTGAAAATGGCTGAGCACCGACGCTCCCCATCCAACCTGATGGTGCTTGAGAGGTTCTGCAAAAAAGAAATGGTAGAAACCAGCCAAAATTAGGTGTGCCAAGCTTGTGCCCTTAGCCCCGATTCACAATGGTGCGTTTTGACATGTCGAATCGGCACCGTCCTAAATGGTGTGACACCGCACCGATTTCAAAAAGTAGTTTCTGTGCAAGTTCAGCTGAACTCACACGGCTTCATTCCCGCAGCTCAGTGTGAACCTGTGCTTAAAGCGGAGTTCCACCCAAAAATTTAACTACTGATTTATGGAATCCTCCCCCCCCCCTCCGGTGGCACAATTGGCACCATTCGGGGGGGGGGGGGGATTAGGATAACCTTTCCCACATACGTGAGTCCGGGTCGCAGCCTGTGACGTCAGCAGGGGGTTCCATCCTCCTCCCGCAGCCGCCGGTGTCTTGTCGATAAATGCCCCCTATCGAATAATGCCCGATCGGTGTTGCGCACGGCCAGCGCTTGCGCAGTACCAAGCCGCCAAACATACAAATTGACAATAAGCTGTACACGCCACCTGCGCACAATACCCGACATAGTGCCACGCGCTCCCGATGCTTGAACAAGTCTGCAGGGGGCGGACTTGTTCATGATGGGCGCGTGTGAGAGGTGGATGGCAACAGAAGGGGGTGTACTGTACTTTGTAATGATGGGCATTGCGGTCACGAAACTCAAACAAATATCTCTGCTATTCTTCCTACATGTGTTGCTCTTAACACGTATAGAAAGAATAGCAGAGATATATTTGTTTAGGAGATGCGATTGAGTTTCGTGACAGCACTGCCCATCATTACAAAGTACACCCCCCTTCTAAACATTTTGGCTTTAGAACCACTTTAACCGATTGAGGACCGCCGCACTACGATATACGTCGTCAAAATGGCAGGGCTGGGCACAAGGGCGTACATGTACGTCCCCTTTAAGATCCCAGCCGTGGGTCGCAAGCGTGCCCGTGACCCGGTCCTCTTCTCCATGACCGTCACCGTGGGAACAGCGGACCCGATCGCCGCCGGTGTCCCGCGATCGGGTCACAGAGCTGAAGAACGGGGAGAGGCAAGTGTAAACAAACCTTTGCCCGAGCTTCCTAGTCAGACTGTCACTGATCGTCTGTTCCCAGTCATAGGGACGTCACAAGCCAAGCCACATCCCCCCCACAGTAAAAATCAAACATTAGGGCACACTTAACCCCTTCGGGGCCCCCTCCTGGTTAACCCCTTCACTGCCAGTGTCATTTTTACAGTAACCAGTGCATTTGTATAGCCCTGTTCACTGTAAAAATTACAATGGTCCCAAAATAGTGTCAAAAGTGTCCGCCGTAATGTCGCAGTCACATTAAAAATCGCTGATAGCCGCCATTACTAGAAAAAAAATGTATCAATAAAAATGCAATAAAAGTATCCCCTATTTAGTAGGCGCTATAAATTTTGCGCAAATCAATAGCTTATTGCGTTTTTTTTTTTACAGAAAATATGTAGAAGAATACGTATCGGCCTAAACTGAGGGAAAAAAATAATATTTTATTTTATATATTTTTTGGGGGATATTTATAGCAAAAAGTTAAAAATATTGAATTTTTTCAAATTTTTTTAGCTTTTTTTTTTCCAAAATTTTGTTTATAGAGCAAAAAATAAAAACCGCAGAGGTGATCAAATACCACCAAAAGAAAGCTCCATTTGTGGGGGGGGAAAATGACGCCAATTTTGTTTGGGAGCCACGTCGCACGACTGCGCAATTGTCAGTTAAAGCGACAGTGCCGAATAGCAAAAAGTGTCCTGCTCTTTAAGCTGCATAATGGTCTGGGGCTTAAGTGGTTAAACTACACGGTGCTCCCAGTCCTGTCAGTTATAAAAAAAAAAAATGACTTTTTCAGATAAGTATCACTACCTGGCGTTTATTTCTCACTTGTCTCCGACCAATGAATATACAATAATAAGGAAATGAATGGATAGGTGAATTAGTGTCCCGCAGACCGGTCATCGACGTAGAGCATTCATGGGAAGTATTTATTCTGCCGATACAAAACACTTTCTCACACAAAGTGAATAAAGAAAAACGATGGGATTGGCCTCTCTTCAACCTTCCCAGAACTACTCTACAAATATCAAACACTTCTAGGATTCCGACAGCTCCAGATTTATTGAATGTCCTGGTAAATAAAAGGCAACAGAGCCAGGAAAGCGGAGGAATTTCCACTGCAGTGTTTACTCCCTTCTATGTCAATGAGAGAGCTCAGTCCTAGCAGAAATCATCTACTCCTCCGCCTGGCTCACAGATCCTGGAGATAGGAAAGTCAGCAGCCAAAATGTTCCTCACCAGATTTATCTGCATTGGCTGGAGAACCCAAAGAGTGAAATCCAATTAGGGACTTCTCCCCCCGTTCTATTAGGGACTTCTCCCCCCGTTCTATTAGGGACTTCTCCTCCCGTTATATTAGGGACTTCTCCTCCCGTTATATTAGGGACTTCTCCTCCCGTTATATTAGGGACTTCTCCTCCCGTTATATTAGGGACTTCTCCTCCCGTTATATTAGGAAGAACATTAGCGACAGGCAAGAGCACAACAGGGAAGTTGTTCCAGCCGTGATCTCTACATCTGGTGAATATTATTACAGACAGGAGACCACGGCTGGCCAGAGACACAACACATTCCTCTATCCACACAAGTGAGGTGATTGGAGGAGGAATCCCCCCTCCAGGACATTGCACTCCGATAGCAAGACTCTTGTCACAATACACAGATCAGAAGAAGTTTTCCAGGATGTCTCTTCAAAAGGTGTCCACCAAAAAACCCTTCTCCCTTCCAGGTGTCCACCAAAAAACCCTTCCCCCTTCCAGGTGCCCACCAAAAAACCCTTCCCCCTTCCAGGTGCCCACCAAAAAACCCTTCCCCCTTCCAGGTGCCCACCAAAAAACCCTTCCCCCTTCCAGATGCCCACCAAAAAACCCTTCCAGATGTCCACCAAACACCCTTCCCCCTTCCAGATGCCCAAACACCCTTCCCCCTTCCAGATGTCCACCAAACACCCTTCCCCCTTCCAGATGTCCACCAAACACCCTTCCCCCTTCCAGATGTCCACCAAACACCCTTCCCCCTTCCAGATGTCCACCAAAAACCCATCCCCCTTCCAGATGTCCACCAAAAACCCATCCCCCTTCCAGATGTCCACCAAAATCCCATCCCCCTTCCAGATGTCCACCAAAAACCCATCCCCTTCCAGATGTCCACCAAAAACCCATCCCCTTCCAGATGTCCACCAAAAACCCATCCCCTTCCAGATGTCCACCAAAAACCCGTCCCCCTCCACAAGTCCACCAAAAACCCGTCCCCCTCCACAAGTCCACCAAAAACCCGTCCCCCTTCCAGAAGTTCACCAAAACCCTTCCCCTCCCTTAACGATACGCAGTTTTTTTGCAAGTTTTGTAAATGTGTGCAAATATATAAAAAAAAAAAAAATCTTAGAATACTACACCCTACTGTAATGTAAATGTACCCTCAAAGGACCACCGCCTCTTTGGTGGGCCCCCCCACACTGAGGACTCTCATTCAGGACACAGACATTTCTCTAGAAACTTCATTCACATAACAGAATATCCTTCATTAAGAGAGTCAGTCATCGGACCACCCCGGTGAGGGGACAGTCCAGTCTCTGGGGTCCTCAGTCGGGGAGATGTATTAGGGACACAAAGGAAATCTACAACTCTCACATCCCTGTTCAGGGGACACCCCGTCACCCCATTTGGACCCCTCAGTGAGAGGACAGATGTCCTGCCGAAACCTCAACACTGGGGAAACCTGTCACTTTGGTACCCTGAGATGTTGACTTAAGGGACAATCGTCTAGGATCCCCGTCCAGCCGCCACTCCCCCAGTATACCCAACATGCCCCCAGGGCCCTCACTTTAGGGGACAGCCACCACTTAGGAGACCATCACCTCCACAGGACACCCCCCCCCCCTTAGGGGACAGCCACATACCCTCAATGGGACCCCCACTCGGGAAAAGCCTCCACCCTCACGGGACCCCCACTCAGACAGCCATCACCTCCACGGGACCCTCACTGCAAAGTACCCCCATCACCAACACGGGACCCCCACTCAAAAGGACCGTCATCACCAACACGGGACCCCCACTCAAAAGGACCGTCATCACCAACACGGGACCCCCACTCAAAAGGACCGTCATAACCAACACGGGACCCCCACTCAAAAGGACCGTCATCACCAACACGAGACCAGCACTCAAAAGGACCCCCGTCCAGCCGCCACTTCCCCAAGAATTCCCACCATCCCCCCAGGGCCCTCACTTAGGGGACAGCCACCATCCCCACTTGGGGGACCATCACCTCCACAGGACCCCCCCCCCCCCCTTAGGAGACAGATACATACCCTTAATGGGACCCCCCACTTGGGAAAAGCCTCCACCCTCCTCGGACCCCCACTTATAGGACCGCCATCACCTCCACGGGACCCCCACCATATACCCCCCCCAGGACCGCCACCACCTTCATGGGACACCCACACAGAGGACCGCCATCACCACCACTGGACTCCCACTCGGAGGACCCCCAGTCCAACCGCCACTCCCCCAGTATGCCCACCATCCCTCCCAGGGTCCTCACTTAGGGGACAGTCACCGCCATCACCTCCACGGGCCCCCACTCGAAGGATCCCCCGTCCAGCCACCACTCCCCAAGTATCCCTACCATCCCCCCAGGGCCCCACTTAGGGGACAGACACCATCCCCACCTGGGAAACCATCACCTCCACAGGACCCCCCCTCTTAGGAGACAGCCACATACCCTTAAGGGACCCCTAACTTGGGAAAAACCTCCATCCTCCCCGGACACCGATTTGGAGAACCTCCACAGGACCACCACTCAGAGGACGGCCATCACCTCAATGGGACCCCCACACAGAGGACCGCCATCACCTCCACGGCACCTCCATTATATACCCCCCCAGGACCGCCATCACCTCCACAGGAATCCCACACGGAGGACCCCCCGTCCAACCGCTACCCCCCCAGTATACCCACCATCCCCCACAGGGCTCTCACTTAGGGGACAGCCACCGCCATCACCTCCACGGGACTCCCACTTAGAGGATCGATATCACCTCCACGGGACCCCCACTCAGAGGATCCCCCGTCCAGCCATCACTCCCCAAGTATCCCCACCATCCCCCCAGGGCCCTCACTTAGGGGACAGCCACCATCCCCACCCTGGGATCCCCACTTGGGAGACCATCACCTCCACAGGACTCCCCCTCTTAGGGGACAGCCACATACCCTTAATGGAACCCCTAACTCGGGAAAAGCCTCCACCTTCCCCAGACCCCGATTTGGAGAACCTCCACGGGACCGCCACTCAGAGGACGGCCATCACCTCCATGGGACCCCCACACAGAGGACCGCCATCACCTCCACAGGACCTCCATTATATACCCCCCAGGAATTCCACACGGAGGACCCCCCGTCCAACCGCTACCCCCCCAGTATACCCACCATCCCCCCCAGGGCCCTCACTTAGGGGACAGCCACCGCCATCACCTCCACGGGACTCCCACTTAGTGGACTGATATCACATCCACGGGACCGCCACTCAGAATACCGCCATCACCTCCAAGGGACCCCCACTCGGAGGACCCCCGTCCAGCCACCACTCCCCAAGTATCCCCACCATCCCCCCAGGGCCCTCACTTAGGGGACAGCCACATATCCTCAGTGGGACCCCCACCATATCCCCCCCGGGACCACCATCACCTCCACGGGACCCCCACTTAAAGGACAATCACCATATCTCCCACACATCCCCTCAATGGGACCCCACTAGGGGACACCCCCCCCCCCATTTGGGGGGGCGGGGGCACATTTAGGGCACTGTCACCCGTCTTTGGCCCCTCTTCCAGAACTTTCCTCTGTGTGTCCCCCTGTCTCAGCCCCCCTCAGTAATAGGATAATTCCCTCCCCCCCGGGCGCACACTCCTCTCTCCTCCAATCACCTGGCTGCAGCAGTCGGCCGGCAGGTTCCTGACGAGGATCTTCCTCCGGTTCTCCAGTTCCCAGCGCGTCTCCTCCAACCTCCTCCTCATCTCTCCGGGGTCCAAGGCCGGAACCCCGGGGGGTCCATAGTCCCCCAGCCCCCCGGGAGAGGGGAGGGGGAGCCCGGTAACCAGCGCCGCCATTTTGCTGCGGCTGGCTCGGTGTGAGTGCGGTGCGTGTGTGTGAGCAGAGGGAGGCCACGCCCATGTCGCCCTCCCCTATCTTTCCTCCTCCCTCCCCCTCTCTGTCACCATGTACCAGGCTCCCCCTCACCTGGGATCCCCTAACTGGCTCCTCCCCCCTCAGCCGGCTTCCCGCCTCAGCTGAGGTCTGACAAGACTCCTCCCCTGTGTGATGTCACTATGTACACAGCAGCAGCTGCTTCATGAGTCCTGTGAGGGCCACACACTCCTACCATTCACTCCATAATAAAGTCATAATAATCCCTTCATATGTCACTTTTCAGAAGGAAATATAAATAGAAGAAGACAACTGAGGCTCATATTACTATATGTGTATAATACCCTCTATACATCCCATAGAGAGAGAGAAAACTCCATTCATGGACTACAAGCCTCAGCAGCACCCATGTGAATGAGGCCTAACATGAGGAAATAAAGTCATTTGCTTCCTCACATCACTTCTGTACTTCTCCATATATATATATATATATATATATATATATATATATATATATACACACACACACACAGTAAAACCTTGGATTGTGAGCATATCTCGTTCCAGAAACATGCTTGTAATCCAAAGCACTTGTAAATCAAAGCAAATGTCACCATAAGAAATAATGGAAACTCAAATGATTCGTCCCACAACCATTTATTCATAGGTCTTTCCGTTTATAGTCCATACAAAAAGATTACAGTAAAACCTTGGTTTGAGATTAAAGGAGTTGTAAATGAAAAAAAATGTTTCACCTCAAAGTGGAGGTTCACCCAAAAACCTTTTTTTTTAACATTAGATTGAGGCTCGTTTTGTGAAGGGGAATCGGGTGTTTTTTTTTACAATCGAAGCAGTACTTACCGTTTTAGAGAGCGATCTTCTCCACCGCTTCCGGGTATGGGCTGCGGGACTGGGCGTTCCTACTTGATTGACAGGCATCCGACGGTCGCATACATCGCGTCACGATTTTCCGAAAGTAGCCGAACGTCGGTGCGCAGGCGCCGTATAGAGCCGCACCGACGTTCGGCTTCTTTCGGCTACTCGTGACACGATGTATGCGACCGTCAGAAGCCTGTCGGAAGCCTGTCAATCAAATAGGAACGCCCAGTCCCGAAGACCATACCCGGAAGCGGCGGAGAAGATCACTCTCTAAAACGGTAAGTACTGCTTCGTTTTTAAAAAACTACCCGCTTCCCCCTTCACAAAATGAGCATGAATCTAATGTTAAAAAAATTTTTTCGGGTGAACTCCCGCTTTAAAGAGGAGGTTCACCCTAAATCTTATCTAATGTCTATTAATCGGACTATCTTCATGTGTATATCAACAAATCTCTATCCATTCATTGCCATATAAATTCAATACCTTATATCTGCAGTGTCTAGCTCTTACTTCCTGGTTCTCCTCCCGCGGGAGAGGGCGTGTTGCTTGATCTCACTGCGTCGCACGATCTCCCTGCGTCGCACAGTGTTGCCAACCTACCAGATTGAAATTTACTGGCACGACACCCGAAATTTACTGGCGCAGCCATGTTTTTACTGGCATTTCACAAAAGTTACTAAATGACATTTTTAGGTGCAAAGCAAAGTTCAGTATTTAGGCTACAAACAATTACACTAGGCAAATAGTAATGTGATTTAAGGTAGATATTAAGGTAAAAAAAAACATATTTTTGTTATTTTCAATATAATGAGGGCAAATTATTTAGTCACATCACCCCCTGTCGCCACCCCCCCTCTGCCACCAACACCACCTGCCTTCACCCACCTCTGCGGTGCCACAGTCTCTCCCTGCCTCCAATCTCCCCCAGGCCCCCTGCCTCCAATCATCCCCCTGCCTCCATCCCCCTCTGCCGTGCCACCAACAACCCCTGTCTCCATCCCTCACCCTCTGCGGTGCCACCATCCCCCTCTGCCGTGCCACCAACACCTCCTGCCTTCAATCACCCCGTGCCACTAACACCCCCTGCCTCCAATCTACTCCTGCCTCCAATGTCCATGCACAGTTGCAAGCCGAACCGATTTCGGCTATTTTTACTGGCACATTCCAGCAACCACGGACATTTACGAATGGGGGGAAAAGTGTCAGTTTTTACGAACTGTCCGTAAAAATATGGACGGTTGGCAACACTGGCGCCGCAGTGCTTCTTGGGACGATTTAGCATTGTCTCCTGGGAGCTCAGCGTCATGCTTCCCAGGAGACAGTTCAGACTGCATATTGAGCAAATCTCGCGTGATTTTGATCGTCGCGTGACTCATGCAGCCGGTTTTTACATCAGCGTAAGGCCTGCAGTACCCCTTCTTGATGGCCTACTTAGTTAGCAGCACAAAATGGTTGGTGGACTACTGATCCCAACCAGTCCTTCTTTCAAACCCTGTGCTCTCAGGCCTCAGCGATTTGACACAAAACCCCACAGTCTCTCATCTGGCCTTCCACCCAGCTCCCCTGGCATGCCTACTCCAGATATCCACCTTGCCTCACTCACCGAACTTCTCCTGCCCTGAGTCCTTGATGAAGAATTTACCCGGCTCTATGTCCCGACTGTTTCTCCAGCTCCTCTCTTCCAGGACACCTTCTCCATGACCGTATAAGGACGAGGCTCCCTCCCAGCTCCCGAGCTCCTCCGCCGAGAAGCGCACCCTCCAGATGGGGGTGGGCTTCCTGCTGCAGTCTAAGACTCCATTCTTAACTTCACCAAACTGACAGCTTCCCTCCAGTGAGCTGGACCTGAGCTTAAGTAGGAGGCCTGCCCCCTGCCAATTTCAATTGGGGATTGGTCAGGGCTCCTCACATGAGCTCCCTGTCACTCCAATTCCCAGCCCTGCCCCTCTTCCAGAACATTCTCCCTGGAAGCAAGGGAGGCACCCAAGAACTGAAAGACAGGTGGTCACACCCACTGCTACACTAACCACTCCCTGCCCCCCAGATCAAAACAAGCGGGCCTAGCATGATGCAGCATAGGCCTGACTAAATTTACCTGCCTGGCAGCTATCACCAAAAACCCTTACCTAGCACCTACCTATGGTAAAAGGTGCTACATATAATTGTGAGAGACGTTGAGCCACGTTTAGGGTACATTGTGTAACCACTTGCAATAACTCTTTCCCATTGTTCCACCTCAAAAGTTCCAACATCCCCCTCCCATTGGGCCACTGCTCTAAGAGACGTCTTAGGTAGGAAGATGTTCAGCAGCATCGCGTAACTGCTACGTTATAAACCCCTTATATGTGGTGAAAATCTGACAACAATTGTCTGATGTGTGTACGAGGCTTAAGAGATGCATCTCCCGTTCTTGTTGTGGGTTTATAGCCCTCGCTATATGCTGTAGTTGTGAAGCCAGGTAGTAAAGCCATGGATTGGGGAGTGCCAACCCTCCAGCGTCTTTCGGTCGCTGTAGCTGCTCCAATTTTTTTATTGCTGGCTTAGAGTGCCAGGTGAGGGATCTAAAAATACAATTAATTATATGAAACTTTTTTTAGAAGGAAGACTACCAAGGTATTATGCAATACACACACCAACCGTGGCATCAGGATCATCTTGATAAGATTGATACGCACATGAACTTTAATAACATCCCAGTCTTAGTCTGTAGGGTTTAATATTGAGTTGGTCCACCCTTTGCAGCTATAACAGCTTCAACTCTTCTGGGAAGGCCGTCCACAAGGTTTAGGAGTGTGTGTGAGGTCAGGCACTGATGTGGACAAGAAGACCTGGCTTACAGTCTCCTCTCTAATTCATCCCAAAGGTGTTCTATCGGGTTGAGATCAGGACTCTGTGGAGGCCAGTCAAGTTTCTCCACCCCAAACTCGCTCATCCATGTCTTTATGGACCTTGCTTTGTGCTCTGGTGTGCAGTCATGCTGGAACAGGAAGGGGCCACCCCCAAACTGTTTCCACAAAGTTGGGAGCATGAAATTGTCCAAAATGTCTTGGTATGCTGACGCCTTAAGAGTTCCCTTCACTGGAACTAAGGGGCCAAGCACCAACACCTGGAAAAAAAAACCTACACCATAATCCCCCCTCCACCAAAGGATTTGGACCATTGCACAAAGCAAGGTCCATAAAGACATGAATGAGCGAGTTTGGGGTGGGGGAACTTGACTGGCCTGCAATCCAATAGAACACCTTTGGGATCAGTGCCTGACCTCACAAATGCGCTTCTGGAAGAATGGTCAAACATTCCCATAGACACACTCCTAAACCTTGACCATTCTTCCAGAAGTGCAAAACGCATCAAGGCCTGTATTTTCCCAATGCATCTGTACGTTATCTATAGAAATAAACATCCATTCATTGCACCAAGGGCTTCTTATCACACAATGATAACTGTTCTCCCAGATTGACAACTCCGAAAGAGCTGAGCAAACGGGTAGCGTGATATAAATACAGTGGAACCTCGGATTATGAGCATAATCCATTCCAGGAGAATGCTCGTAATCCAAAGCGCTCGCATATCAAAGCGAGTTTCCCCATTGAAGTCAATGAAAACTAAAATAATTTGTTCCGCTTTGACTGCAATGGCATGCAATACCGCATGTGGCCAGAGGTGGGAGGGCGTCGGAGAGCCTCAGAAACACACAGAAAGGCCTGTGGACAGCTCGGCTGACATTGGCAAACCTGAGCATTTCTGAACGGCGTCGATCAGCTCTGCTCGGCTCCGGCACCCCCCACCTCAGGCCAAACATGGTACTGCACACCGCTTTGGCTTGAATCCTGCTCGTTTTGTGAGACAACACTCGCAAACCGAGTTAGGATTTTTAAAAATACCGTGCTCGTATTGTGAAACGCTCGTTAACCGCGTTACTCGCAATCCGAGGTTCCACTGTACTGTATTATAATAATGTTAAGAAGAATATGATACTTTTTTTGCATATTGGTACCATACTGAAAGATAGAAATAAATCATCCATGAAGATACTTCAATGTATACCTATCCCATATAACCAAACAAAAATTATTTACCTCATATTTACCTAGATTTCTATGTACATCCATTGTATAAAGAGAAATACATGTAATTTCACCTCAGTGCATTCAATACTTCCATACACATTTGACCCACATTGAAAGATTAAGGTCATTTTTACCTCAGATCTTTTACGTCAATGTATACCTCTCCGTTACAGAGAAATATGAGGGAATTTTTTTACACCCTTACACATGACAATCCTATAGAGATCTGTTCCAAATATCACCTCAGCATGTATATTTCAATAGATTCCATAGATGGAAATATAAAGATGTGTTTACCTCAGGGCATATGACATTTGTATGGAAATCTGCCCTATTTAGAGAAATACAGCTCGCTTAGCTGCAGCGGAAGTGCCCTTTTGCAGAAATGTGTCCCAAATTCATAAGTAAACAAGTTATTATTTCTACTGTATGTATTGTCAATAATGGGGCCTGGGTGAGGCAGTTAAGCCTCATACACACAATCGGATTTTCATCGGACAAAGCGCAGGACTTTTGTCCGAAGGGCGTTGGCCAGGAACTTGTATTCCATACAAACGGCAAAGAATTGTCGGCCAACAAACGCTAAACTACGTGTTTTTTTTTCAGCTCTTTAGCTCTTTCCTTTGGGCAACTTCTGCTAATGTTGTGTTATGGTGAGCATTGCTTCCGAGCATGCGTGTTTGTACTTTGGAGTTTTGACTGAAGGACTTGTGTACACACCATCGGATAATCCGACAACACACATTTGTTGGCGGACAATTTTAACCGCTTCAGCCCCGGAAGATTTTACCCCCTTCCTGAGTACTTTTTACAATTTGTCACTGGGTCATTTTAACTGACAATTGCACGGTCGTGCGATGCTGTACCCAAACAAAATCTGCCTCCTTTTTTCCCCACAAATAGAGCTTTCTTTTGGTGGTATTTAAAGTGGGGGTTCACCCTAAAAAAAATATATTTTTTTCTACCATGCCATCCAGCATACTAGCGCGAGCTACAGTATGCCTTTATTTTATTTTTTTGCGCCATACTCACAGTTTAATCCCTTAGTTAAGTTTGAGACTCCCCGCGGGGAGTAGGCATTCCTATGCAGAGGGGAACATGATTGACGGCCAGCTATGGCGCGTCACGCTTCCCGAAAATAGCCGAAATAGGACTTGGCTTTCTCCCTGGTGTGGAGTGTCGTGCTCGCCCCCCTCCCTTGTACTACAGGAGAGTCAGGACGCTCTCTACGTTGCAGATAGAGAAAGGAGCGGTGTCTTAGTACCTTTACAACTCCTTTAAGGGTTGGCTTAGGTTGGGGCAGTGGCGGTTCGTCCATAGAGGGCGCTGGAGCGCCGCCCACTCTGGCTCTCGCCAGCCACTGAGTCTAATAACATACATTCATGCATTGCATGAATGTATGTTATTGTTGCCAGCTGCCGCTGGTCTAGTCAGATGGCCGGAAATTGAGTGCCGGCCACCTGAATAATGGCAGCTGGTTGGCTGTGTGGAAGTGCCTATCAGAGCCAGCCAATCAGGTTCCCCGATTCTTATCGGTAACCCGATTGGCTGTAGCGTCACCAAGGCAGGAGAAGAGGACATCGAGTGACGTGGAAGGAGTAAGGTAAGTGCATTTTACAGGGCACAGCGGCGACAATGGGCACAGAGGCGACAAAGGGCACAGTGGCATCAATGGGCACAGTGGCGACAAAGGGCACACTGGCATCAATGGGCACAGTGGTGACAAAAGGCACAGTGGTGACAATGGGTACAGTGGCAATAATTAAAGGGCACAGTGACATGCACAGTGGCAACAATGGGCACAGTGGCGACAATTAAAGGGCACAGTGGTGACAATTGAGGGGCACAGTGGCTGCGTTTGATGGCATGGCACAGTGGTGACAATTGATGGCACAGTGGCTGCGTTTGATGGCATGGCACAGTGGCTGCGTTTTAAGGCATGGCACAGCGGCTGCGTTTTAAGGCATGGCACAGCGGCTGCGTTTGATGGCATGGCACAGTGGCTGCGTTTGATGGCATGGCACAGTGGTGCGAATTGATGGCATAGTGACTGCATTTGATGGCATGGCACAGTGGTGACAATTGATGGCACAGTGGCTGTGTTTGATGGCATGGCACAGTGGTGACAATTGATGGCACAGTGGCTGCGTTTGATGGCATGCACAGTGGTGACAATTGATGGCACAGTGGCTGCGTTTGATGGCATGGCACAGTGGCTGCGTTTGATGGCATGGCACAGTGGCTGCGTTTGATGGCATGGCACAGTGGTGACAATTGATGGCACAGTGGCTGCGTTTGATGGCATGGCACAGTGGTGACAATTGATGGCACAGTGGCTGCGTTTGATGGCATGGCACAGTGGTGACAATTGATGGCACAGTGGCTGCATTTGATGGGCACAGTGAGGCTGCAATTTTTTTCTTTTTCTTTTTTTTCGTTTGTGCCCCCCCAAAAATTTTGAGCACCAGCCGCCACTGGGTTGGGGGCCACGTTTAATTTCCAATTAAAGGTAAAGGGGTTAACTTGTTTATACCCTTTGAAGTTATTTCTATGAAAATCTTGTAAGGTGTTTAAAAGCCTTTTCCTAATATCCTAATTCATAGGTGTAAATATGAGTTCTGTTCTCTTTTTCTTTTATTTGCCGTCTCTGCTCGCTGAAAGTCTGTGAGAGAAGTCAACACGGCAACCGACAACTTCCTGGAACACATCATCCTGCCCGTGTAACATGTGTTTAATCATGCGTATGTCAACACCAACTACATACAACTGCTCTAGGTGTGTTTGAGTTAGTCCTATGTACAAGCTGGCTCTGTTCAGTCAACACATGACTCAGGCCTCGTACACACGACAGAGAAACTCGACGTGCTTGGCACGTCGAGTTCCTCGTCTCGTTTTGGGATGAAGCCGCCGAAGAGCTCGGCGGGCCGCCTTCTCCTATAGAACAACGCGGCCAACGAGAAAATAGAGAACATGTTCTCTATTTTCTCGTCGAGCTCCTCGGCGGCTCCATCGAGCCAAAACTGTACAGACGACAGAGATTCTCGGCAGAATCCGGGTTTTGACCGAGTTTCTCGGCGAATTCTGCCGAGAATCTCTGTCGTGTGTACGAGGCCTCAAGCATGTTTTCTTTTTAAAGAGGGCCTGTACTGTAAAAGCCGTGTCCAAAAAAAGGTCATCAGAGGCCTAGTTACCAGTATTGCCTATGTAGATAATGATCATCATGCAGACAGAGAGATGGAGGAAACACCAATCCACAGAATGGATGAAGAAGAAGCAGAGAGATCCTTGCACTACAGGTCCCTAAGTACAGCTTCCTCTCCAGCAAGGGGAACAGTGAGCAACTCAGTGGTGACATCACTAAATCTCACCAGTCTCACATTGTTGAGACCATAGCTCCCAACTGTCCCTGATTTCAAGGGAATGTCCCCGATTTGGAGCAATGTCCCTCTGTCCCTCTATCTTCCTCATTTGTCCCTCATTTTGGTCTGATCTATATATTTGTATATAAAATGCACTTTTTATCTTTCAAAAGGTGTTTTCCAAAGCTAAAACTTTCATCCAAATCCTAAATTTGCAGCATTTGTAAATTAAAAGCCAATATAAAGAAATAGTTTTGGTAAAAAAAAGCCCTTGTGGATTTAATTAATCTTTTTTTTTTTGCTTAATTCTCCTTAACCATTTGACCACCAGGCACGTAAACCCACTTAATAACCAGACAAACTTTCAGCTTTTGGTGCTCTCACAATTTGAATGACAATTACTCAGTCATACAACACTGTACCCAAATGAAATTTTCGTCCTTTTTTTCACACAAATAGAGCTTTCTTTTGGTGGTATTTAATCACCGTTGGGTTTTTTATTTTTTGCGCTATTAGAGAAAAAAGACTGAAAATTCTGTAAAAAAAAAAATGTTTTTCTTTGTTTCTGTTATAAAATTTAGCAAATTTAGTATTTTTTCTTCATTCTTTTGCATAAATGTGAAAAATGAAGTTACGCAAAGTAAATAGATACCCAACATGTCACCCTTCAAAATTGCACACGCTCGTGGAATGGCGCCAAACTTCGTTACTTAAAAATCCCCATAGGCGACGTTGCAGGGTATTGTGGGTTATTGCAGAGTATTGTGGGGTATTGCAGAGTATTGTGGGGTATTGCAGAGTAGTCTTAGTATGGGGCAGGGATGGATGGCTGGATCTGTGACTGCATTTGTCACAGATCCAGCCCACAGCACTCACATCCGCTCTCTCCCTCCCCTCTCCTCTCCTCTCACACTGTACCGTTCGGTACATAGAGGGGAGGGAGGAACCGGCGTCATCACATGACGCCGGTTTGTTTACAAGTGATCGCTCCGTCATTGGACGGAGCGATCACGTGGTAAACCGCCGCTATCAGCGGCGATTTACCGCAACCGCCTTGTAGACGTATTTCGTCTATAGGGCGGTGAGCAACTGGTTAAAGGGGGCGTGACAAGAGGTGTGTCTTATGTCTACATACTTTTGCTAGTAGGTGCCCCTCATTCCCATCCCAAAATGTTGGGAGGAATGGTGAGACTAGAAGTCAGAGGCTGCAGTTCCCTACATGATTGCATACTGCAGATATATAACTATGACACTACAATACAGGGGTAATAAAAGGAAGGATTCTGGCGCACAGAGATTATATAGTCCAGTAACTTAGATTAAAATGTCTAGTAACCAGATAATCAGGATTTAAAAACAATCCATAAATGTCTCTGTTCCATGGTGCTACATCATTGGCATCAGTGGGAGGAATAGTTCCCCATCATTGGTATCAGTGGGAAGAATAGTGCCCCATCATTGGTATCAGTGGGAATAATAGTGCCCCGTCATTGGGAGGAATAGTGCCCCATCATTTGCATCAGTGGGAGGAATAGTGCCCCATCATTGGGCATCAGTGGGAGGAATAGTGCGTTGGTGAGAGGAATAAGTCCTTATATCAGTGGTTCTCAACTCCTGTCCTCAGGACCCACGAACAGGCCAGATTTTATGTATTACCTTGATAAATTATATCACCTGTGATGTATTTCAGTCATCTTGCAAACCTGGCCTGTTAGTGGGCCCTGAGAACCAATGGCTTATATGAATTGGAGGGATAGGGCCCCTATGGCTCGATTAAGGCAAGCAAAGGGTGTAATGATGGGGGTAGTACAGGGGAGGGTGTCCTTTGCAATGATGGGGATAGGATAGGGGAGGGCTCCTGTGTAATGCTGGGGGTAGTATGGGGGAATGGCATTGTTTGCAATGATGGGTACAGTATGGGGGAGGGCCTTCTTTGCAATGATGGGGGTAGTATGGGGGAGGGGTCCTGTGTAATGATGGGAGTAATATGGGGGGAGGGGTCCTGTGTAATAATAGTATGTAGTATGGGGGGAGGGGTCCTGTGTAATGATGGGAGTAATATGGGGGTGGGGGTCCTGTGTAATAATGGTATGTAGTATGGGGGGAGGGGTCCTGTGTAATGATGGGAGTAATATGGGGGTGGGGGTCCTGTGTAATAATGGGGTGTAGTATTGGGGGAGGGGTCCTGTGTAATGATTGGAGTAATATGGGGGTGGGGGTCCTGTGTAATAATGGGGTGTAGTATTGGGGGAGGGGTCCTGCGTAATGATGGGGGTAGTTGGGGGAGGGGTTCTTGTGCGATGATGGGATGATGGGGGTAGTATGGGGGATGGGCCCTGGGTATTGATGGGGGTAGTTGGGGGAGGGGTTCTTGTGCAATGATGGGATGATGGGGGTAGTATGGGGAGGGGCCCTGGGTATTGATGGGGGTAGTTGGGAGAGGGGTTCCTGTGCAATGATGGGATGATGAGGGTAGTATGGGGAGGGGCCCTGGGTATTGATAAGGGTAGTTGGGGGAGGGGTTCTTGTGCAATGATGGGGGTAGTATGGGGGATGGGCCCTGGGTAATGATAGGGGTAGTTGGGGGAGGGGTTCTTGTGCAATGATGGGATGATGGGGGTAGTATGGGGAGGGGCCCTGGGTATTGATGGGGGTAGTTGGGGGAGGGGTTCTTGTGCAATGATGGGATGATGGAGGAGGGGCCCTGGGTATTGATTGGGGGGGGGGGAATGTTTGCCTAGGGTCCAATCAATATTAAAGATGCCCCCCCCCCCAAGCTTGGGACTCTGGAATCCGACACTCCCGATGGTGTCAAATACATAGTACGGTGCCTGCAATTTTTCCGCACTGGAGAACATGACTGTACATTGAACAAATTTTTACTTCTATGTGTCTTTTTGTGTCTTGTTCACACTACAGTGCAGCCCGGGGGTTTGGTGCAGCGAGTTGCGATTAAATGCAGACACTTTATCACAGCACACAGAATGGCACTTCATGTCATCGCACAGCAGCGAAACGCACCGCACACTGCTGTGCTGTGACATCAATGAAGAGTCACTTTATGCACTTTAATTAAAACAATTATGGAAACTGTTTAATGTGCCGAAACGCACAGCACACCCCTCTCTCCTACCACCAGATCACTGGAGTGTTAGTGGGTCCTGCTGAACAAGCTTCCTTCTTCAAGTTTGCCTATATATATATATATATAGTTCTCATGATCTTCTAGTCTGTTATAACTTAAAGCAGAACTGAAGTCACAATCCTGCCCTCTTCAGGGCAGGATTGTAACTTCAGTTCTACTTCAAATTCAGCAGACAATTTTCGCCTGACATTCGATTTTTTAAAGGATGATAGGCAGGACGCCGCCGACAGGACCACCAACAAAGTAACATTTGTTCAATGTATGTTAGGGTGACCAGACATCCCTAGTTTCAGGGGACAGTCCCCTGATTGAGGACACTGTCCCCGGACCAAGTCTGTCCCTGGTTTTGTCCCCAGATTGGATATAATAGGGGGCAGGGGCAATTTCAAAGACAGTCAGCACAGAATTAAAATAAAAAAATTAGAATTACACCCCCCCGCTCCGCCGTGCCTACTAGCATAGGGGGGTTGTATTTTTCCTAATATCTGTGCCCCTTTCTGATGATCATGTGCTGGTCGGAGCGGAGGGAATATCTCTTCAGTTTCGGGTTAGGGTTGCCACCTGTTCGGGATTCACCCGGACAGTTCGGGATTGGACTCATGCGTCCGGGTTTCAGACTGTCTGAGACCCGGACACATTATTCAGACTGGACTAAGTCTCCCCCCTCCCCCTTCTCTCTCCTGCCTCTAAGTAAGTATGCTAAGGTAAATCAGGGTTCTCAGAGCACTCATTACATCAGAGCTCCCCTTTACACCAGAGGCCACAGTGTTCCCACTTACATCAGAGTCCTCGTCATACACCTGAGCATCCCTTACATCAGAGTCCCCAGAGTTCTCCCTTACATCAGAGTCCCCCCTTACAATAAAAGGGAACCCTGCGGACTCAGATGTAAAGGGGGAACTCTGCGGACTCGGATGTAAAGGGGGAACTCTGCGGACTCAGATGTAAAGGGGGAACTCTGCGGACTCAGATGTAAAGGGGGAACTCTGCGGACTCAGATGTAAAGGGGGAACTCTGCGGACTCAGATGTAAAGGGGGAACTCTGCGGACTCAGATGTAAAGGGGGAACTCTGCGGACTCAGATGTAAAGAGATGAACTCTGCGGACTCAGATGTAAAGGGGGAACTCTGCGGACTCAGATGTAAGGGGGGAACTCTGCGGACTCAGATGTAAAGGGGGGAACTCTGCGGACTCAGATGTAAAGGGGGGAACTCTGCGGACTCAGATGTAAAGGGGGAACCTCTGCGGACTCAGATGTAAAGGGGGAACCTCTGCGGACTCAGATGGCTTGTGTGATTAACTTCATATGATTAGAGATTTTATTTAATAGCAACATCTATGCATAGTTTATGCATACTATGAAAAAAAATTGCTGTGCGACTCTCAAGTGTTCGGGTTTGGCTTGAAGAAAAGGTGGCAACCCTTTTTCGGGCGCATGCCCATTCAGCTCCGCTCGCATGTTCTTCTGCCTTGGCTCAAATCCTGGCCAGCCACCTGCCTATCTCCTTGCCTTCCCTGGCGGAGTGATCTTCCTCGGCTCCCCATCCAGTAGTAGCCCGGAGAGTGAGACTTGAGAGGCTGTGAGGCGAGCGGCGACGGGCAGAGAGTCGCTGATTGCCGCCATTACTAGTAAAGAAAAAATATGTCCCCGGATTTCATTTTAAAAATGTGGTCACCTTATGGCCAACTTTAGAATTGTATGATGCCATCCCTTGAGGGCAGGAGACACTCAGGAGATGGTCCCATAGAAATCTATGGGGATTTATTGGGTAGGCGCGGCCTGGCGGCCAGCACAGAGAAAGTTTTCCGCAAGCATTGCAGGAGACCACAGGATGATGTAATTGGGCATCTGGGGAGCGAGGAGGAAAGTTTAGCTGGTGGGGGGTGAACAAGGGGAAATGCACTTATCCTAAGCAAGCTAAAAGCCAGATATCACTGAAAGGAGAAAAGAGCTCTTCTTATCTTTAATTATAAGAGGTGCAATCAGACTTTAATTTCTTAATGGAAAGTTTTATTCAACTCCGAGAAACTGGGTCAGGCCACATAAGTATTACCTGTGAGATGTGGAAATAATTAAACCCGCCGTGTATTTCTCTCCGCGTCGTTTTTTTAAAGGGATATACACAACAGATTTTCATAACGATACTTTTTGGCGATTTCTCTTCCTTACAACATATTCACCAATCATCAATTTTATTGTTAAGCCTCGTACACACGTTCGGACTTCTACGTGGATTTTGGCCTGAAGGGCGTTGGCAGTGAACTTGTTCCACGTACACACGGCACAACATTTTCAGCCAACATTCATCAAACCACGTGGTTTTTCAGCTCTTTACCGCCACCTTTTGGGCAACTTCTGCAATTGTTGTTTGATGTTTAGCATTGGTTCCGGGCATGCGTGTTTGTACTTTGGATTTTAGTTGGACAGACTTGTTTACACACGTTAGGATAAACAGATTTATTGCCAGACAGTTGGTGACCATGAACAGCCAACAATTGTCTGATGGGAGCAGGGCTTCGACAATATCCGGGCGTCAGGTCGCAATTGCGACAAGAAATTGTGACCTGGCGCCCGCCGGTAATTGAGGCCGCAGCTTTGTCGCCTACAAGGCCGCGGCCTCAATTACCAGTTGTCGTGGGCCCGCCGCGCGAAGAGGTGGGGGCGCACGGAGGCACAGTATTTAGTTGGACGGACTTGTTTACACACAATCGGATAAACCGACGTTAACAGATTTATTGCCAGACAGTTGGTGACCATGAACAGCCAACAATTGTCTGATGGGGAGCAGGGCTCGACAATATCCGGGTGCCAGGTCGCAATTGCGACAAGAATTTGTGACCTGGCGCCCGCCGGTAATTGAGGCCGCAGCTTTGCCGCCTACAAGGCCGCGGCCTCAATTACCAGTCGTCGCGGGCCCGATGAGGTGGGGGCGCACGGAGGCACAGGTGCCTCCGGAGGTGGGTGTCTCCGTGCGCCCCCGCCGCGTGATCGCAGGGGGGGCCCCGCGACGGCCGGTAATTGAGGCCGCGGCCTTGTGAAGTCCCATGCTTCCTTCTGTGACCTGGCGCCATCTGGTGGTGGCCGTTGGCATTACAAGTAAAACTTCTAATCTATTCCCCTGGCCGGATAGCTATTCATGCTCCTGATACTGGACTTGTACATTGATGTATTTCCTATAGTGTAACTGTGATGTAATGCTGATTTGTCTAATAAAGTTTTCCCTGTTAAAAAAACTTCTAATGTGTAATTTTTCACTCTTTTCACTGCCATCTCCTTCCCTCTAATTAGAACCGCCAAACATTATATATATTTTTTTATTCTAACACCCTAGAGAATAAAATGGCGATCGTGGCAATACTTTCTGTCACACCGTATTCGCGCAGCGGTCTTACAAGCGCACTTTTTTGGTAAAAAAAATACACTTTTAATTAAAAAATAAGACAACAGTAAAGTTATCCCAATTTTTTTTTTTTATATTGTGAAAGATAATGTTACGCCGAGTAAATTGATACCCAACATGTCACGCTTCAAAATTGCGTCCGCTCGTTGGATGGCGACAAACTTTTACCCCTTAAAATCTCCATAGGCGACGTTTAAAAAATTCTACAGGTTGCATGTTTTGAGGGACAGAGGAGGTCTAGGGCTAGAATTATTGCTCTCGCTCTAACGATCGTGGCCATACCTCACGTGTGTGGTTTGAATACCTTTTGCACATATGCGGGCGCTACTCACGTATGTGTTCGCTTCTGCGCGCGAGGGGACGCGTTTTCTGGCTCCTAACTTTTTTAGCTGGCTCCTAGATTCCAAGCTAATTTGTCAAACCCTGGATGGGAGCATACACACGGATGGATTATCCGACACAACACGTCCGTCAGACAATTATGGCCATAAAATTGGATCGTGTGTACGGGCCTTTAGGATGGCATCTTAAATTTGGTGGGGTATATTAAGGCCCGTATACACGATCCAATTTTATGGCCATAATTGTCTGATGGACTTGTTGTGTCGGATAATCCGACCGTGTGTATGCTCCACAATTGTTGGCTGAATTAACAACAAATGTTGGCTGTTCATGCTCATTAACTGGCTGGCAATAATTCCGTTATGTCGGATTATCTGATCGTGTGGACTAAAATCCAAACACACATGCTCGGAACCAATGTTAAACATCAGACAACAATAGCAGAAGTTGCCCAAAGGCTGGCGGTAAAGAGCTGAAAAAACACGTGCTTTGGTGAATGTTGGCTGAAAATGTTGTGCCGTCTGTATGCAGAACAAGTTCATGGACATCGCCCTTCGGACCAAAATCCACGGAAGAGTCGGATGGAAGTCCGATCGTGTGTACGAGGCTTTAGACAGCAAGTAAACTGGTTATCCCTGAAGCGGATGTGTTGAAAACAGAAAAAAATGGCTACCTCACTTTGCAGAGTATGGGGCTGCGTAGTCGCAGACCGGTCAAGGTGTCCATGCTGACCCGTGTCCACAGCCAAAACCACCTACAACGGGCACATGAGCGCAGTGGCGTCACTAGGGTTGGTGTCACCCTGTGCGGTAAAACATGGTGTCACCCCCCCCCCCTGTCTAGGCTGCCCAGCACCAAGCAGGCAGCGCACGGGCACGGGGCGCACCCCAAACCAGCCCCTGTAAATGATAGTATAGGGCAGAATAGTGGCAGGTTAGGGTAGTATAGAGTGGTATAGTGGCAGGTTGGTGTAGTGGGGTGGTATAGTACAGGTTAAGGTGGTATAGGGCAAGTAAGGGTTGCATAGGGCAGGTTGGGGTGGTATAGGGCAAGTTAGGGTGGTACAGGGCAGGTTGGGGTGGTATAGTGCAAGTTAGGGTGGCATAGGGCAAGTTGGGGTGGCATGGGAAAGTTTGGGGTGGTACAGGGCAAATTAGGGTGGCATTGGGCAGGTTGGGGTGGTATAGGGCAAGTTATGGTGGCATAGGGCAGATTGGGGTGGTACAGGGCAAGTTAGGGTGGCAGAGGGCAAGTTGGGGTGGCATGGGAAAGTTTGGGGTGGTACAGGGCAGGCTGGGGTGGTACAGGGCAGGCTGGGGTGGCACAGGGCAGGCTGGGGTGGCACAGGGCAGGCTGGGGTGGTACAGGGCTGTTTTTGGGTGGTACAGGGCAGGCTGGGGTGGTACAGGGCAGGCTGGGCATGTCAGCTAAAAAAAAAAAAAAAAAAAAAAAACGGGATGTGTCACCCCTCTAGCGGGTGTCACCCGGTGCGGACCGCACCCCCTTAGCAACGCCTCTGCATGAGCGTCAGAACTGGACCACAGAGCAATGGAAGAAAGCGGCCTGGTCTGATAAATCACGTTTTCTTTTACATCATGTGTGTGTGCGTCGCTTACCTGGGAAGAGACGGCACCAGGATGCAGTATTGGAACAAGGGAAGTCGGCAGAGGCAGTGTGATGCTTTGGGCAATGTTCTGCTGGACCTTGGATCCTGCCATTCATGTGGGCGTTACTTTGACACCTACCACCTACTGAAACATTGTTGGTGACCAAGTGACCCATCATTGAAACAATATTCCCCAATGGCAGTGGCCTCTTTCAGCAGGATAATGTGCCCTGCCACCCTGGAAAAATGGGTTGACAATGGTTTGAGGAACACAACAAGTTTGAAGTGTTGATTTGACCTCCAAATTCCCCAGACTTTAAAACAATCGAGCATCTGCAGGATGTGTCGGAAAAATAAGTCCTATCCATGGAGGCGCCAACATGCAACTTACAGTACTTAAAGCAGGGGTCTCCAAACTTTTCAAACAAAGGGCCAGTGTATTGTTCTTCAGCCTTTAGGAGGGCCAAATTGTGGCCAGCGGGGTAGAAAATTTCCCGGGCCCAGCATTGGTGAGAATAAATATGGCCTTAAAGTTTGCGATCAGTAGGATAAGGAGTAGTGCCCCTATTTGTAGGAGTAATTGTATCTCATCATTGGTATCCGTGGAAGAAAAGTGCCTCCTTGTTGGAGTCAGTGGGAAGAATAGTGCCTCATATCAGTGGGAGGAATAAAGCCATAAGGGCCGGAAAAAGGCTAGCAAAGGGCCACATCTGGCCCTCGGGCCGCAGTTTGGAGACCACTAACTTAAAGGATCCTAAACAGCTTGGTGCCAGATACCACAGAAAACCTTTAGAGGGCTAGTGGAGTCCATACTTTGATGGGCCAGGGCTGTTTTGGTGGCAAAAGAGGGACCTCCTCAATATTAGGTGGGTGGTCAAAGTTATGGCTGACAGAAGCCAATTTCTTAAATACAGGCCATATCATTGGAATCAGTGGGAGGAATAGTGCCCCGTTATTGGTATCAGTAGGAGGAATAGTGCCCCTCATCGGTGTCAGTGGGAGGAAAAGTAACCCCATTGTTGATGTCAGTAGAAGGAATAGTGCCCTATAATTGGTATCAGTGGGAGGAAAAATGTACCATCATTGATCTCAGTGAGAGGAAAAGTGCTGTATTGTAGGTGTCGGTGGAAGGAATAGTGTGCAATCATTGGAAGGAACGGTGCCCCATCGGTGTCAGTGGGAGGAATAGTTCCCCATTATTGGTGGAAGTAATAGTGCCCCATCATTGGTATCAGTGGGGGAAATAGCGCCCCATCATTGGTATCAGTGGGGGGAAATAGCGCCCCATCATTGGTATCAGTGGGGGGAAATAGCGCCCCATCATTGGTATCAGTGGGGGGAAATAGCGCCCCATCATTGGTATCAGTGGGGGAAATGGTGCCCCATCATTGGTATCAGTGGGGGGAAATAGTGCCCCATCATTGGTATCAGTGGTGGGAATAGTGCCCCATCATTGGTATCAGTGGTGGGAATAGTGCCCCCATCAAAGAGGGACCCAAGAAGAGGAGGATCCGGGCTGCGACTACATTAACTTTAATGCAGAGACCGAAAAAAAAGTTTGAATACCCCTGATCTACAGGTATTCTGTATTTCCTAATGAAATGTAAACTCTGCGTGTACTAAATAATAACACATTTAAAAATATCAACTGTGTAAGGATTTATTAAAAACCTTGCAAAATACACCAGAGGACACATAGTAAATATGGCACAAGAGAATCAATGAGCTGCAATCCAATCAGATTTCTGCTTTCATCTTCCACATACAGCAGTAGGGAAAAGAAGCACCTCCTGAATGGCTGCCAGTGAATCCAGTTTTCAGAAAGGTCACAACTCTTCTGGTGATCGGTAACCTTTGAAGCGTCGATCTCACGTTATCCTGCAACGTAGCGCCAGCCTCCCTGAGGGTTAAGGCCAAAAAAATTAGGCATCGCGTATGAAATCATCTGAAAGAAACTCTGTGTTGCCTTTACTGACCAAGATCCGACCTTCATCTCTACACTGGGAATGGGAGGGAAAGGCGATTCGCTCCTATTGGTCACCAAAAACAAATGCGATTTTACCACGGGTGCATTTTTGCCCTGATTTCAATAGGGAGATGCGTTCTACTGCAATAGACCAGTGTGAAGACAGACATAAAATTTAAAGGGATGCATTTTTCTAATGCAAAAAAGATTAACCACTTAACCCCCCGGACCATATTGCTGGTCAAAGACCAGAGCACTTTGTGCGATTCGGCACTGCGTCGCTTTAACAGACAATTGCGCGGTCGTGCGACGTGGCTCCCAAACAAAATTGGCGTCCTTTTTCCCCCACAAATAGAGCTTTCTTTTAGTGGTATTTGATCACCTCTGCGGTTTTAAGTTTTTGCACTAGAAACAAAAATAGAGCGACAATTTTGAAAAAAAAAAGAATATTTTTTACTTTTTGCTGTAATAAATATCCCCCAAATATATATAAAAAAAAAATTTTTCCTCGGTTTAGGCCGATACGTATTCTTCAACATATTTTTAGTTAAAAAAAATTGCAATAAGCGTTTATTGATTGGTTTGCGCAAAAGTTATAGCGTTTACAAATAGGGGGTATTTTTATTAATATTTTTTTTACTAGTAATGGCGGCGATTTTTTCGGTACTGCGACATTATTGCGGACACATTTTTGGGACCATTGGCATTTTTATAGCGATCAGTGCTATAACAAAAACTTTCCTTTTGGTGTGCCACCAATTGAGAATTCTCATCTGTCCATTGGGTGGCGAGTCCCAAGATTGAAAAGCTGAGGTTCCATCTGCCACCCCCTTTGTCACTATGGGACACACAGTAGGGGCCTGCAGACCTACAAGCAAGCAGTAAAGGACATGGCATCTATCAAAAACTCAGAAGCGTGTAGAATGTCGAAGATTATTTATCCACCGCAGCTCTGAAAGATAGCCAAGACTCGGTAAACAGATAGATATGTTTAGAAATGTCAATCACTTTTGATGTTAAGCAGGGGAGGAGCCATGAGCCTAAAAAAGAAGCGTAAAATCCCCTTTTACACAGGCGATCACATCAGGTCCTCCTAATTGGATGGTCCATGCATCTCTAAGGACCGGTGATGGTAAATGGGACTTGTGTTTGTTTAACCTGGCCTACCTTCAATCCAATCTGAAGAAATAGAAGGGGATCTGTCCCCTTCCGTATAGGTGGATCAGATCAAAGGGCAAGTGGGATGTAAACGAACAGACAGTTTGTTTACACTAGGGTTGTCCCGATACCGATACTAGTATCGGGACCGATTCCGAGTATTTGCGGGAGTACTTGTACTCCCGCAAATACCCCCGATACCGAAATAGAATACTCCCCCCCCCTCCCCTACGCCGCTTGGTTAATACGGGCTGGGAACATTACAGCTTTCATTTGAATAGCTGTAGTGTTTCCCGCCGCGCCGCGTATAGACACTCCCCCTTGCTCGGGTGAACTGTCCAATACCGAGCAAGGGGGAGTGTCTATACGCAGCGCGGCGTGAAAGACTACAGCTATTTAAATGAAAGCTGTAATGTTCCCCGCCCGTATTAACCAAGCGGCGGCGCGGCAGCATGTACGGTAAGGGGGACATGGCTGCATATGGGGGGGGGGGGGACATGGCTGCATATGGGGGGGGAGGACATGGCTGCATATGGGGGGGGGGGACATGGCTGCATGTGGGGGGGGGGGACATGGCTGCATCTGTGGGGGGGGGGGGACATGGCTGCATCTGTGGGGGGGGGGACATGGCTGCATCTGTGGGGGGGGGGACATGGCTGCATCTGTGGGGGGGGGGGGGACATGGCTGCATCTGTGGGGGGGGGGACATGGCTGCATCTGTGGGGGGGGGGGGACATGGCTGCATCTGTGGGGGGGGGGACATGGCTGCATCTGTGGGGGGGGGGGACATGGCTGCATCTGTGGGGGGGGGGGACATGGCTGCATCTGTGGGGGGGCACATGGCTGCATCTGTGGGGGGGGCACATGGCTGCATCTGTGGGGGGGGCACATGGCTGCATCTGTGGGGGGGGGCACATGGCTGCATCTGTGGGGGGGGCACATGGCTGCATCTGTGGGGGGCACATGGCTGCATCTGTGGGGGGCACATGGCTGCATCTGTGGGGGGGGACATTGCTGCATCTGTGGGGGGGACATGGCTGCATCTGGGGACACATTTAAAAAAAAGTATCGGTATTGGCGAGTACTTGAAAAAAAAGTATCGGTACTCGTACTCAGTCCTAAAAAAGTGGTATTGGGACAACTCTAGTTTACACCTGAGTAGAGCGGGTTTCATTTGTGTCCGTTCTGCATAAACAGAGTGGACACAGACCTATCATCTGTCCGCTGTGCTCAGTGGGGGGGGGGGGGGGGGGAGCAGTGGACAGAAGTGTGAAAGGGACCTGAGGAAAAATGCTGTCCTTTATAATTAATACATTTTGTATCACAAAAAAACAATTAGCCGCCTTTGCTTCATTCTTTTGGGAAGGGTTTTCACAAGATTTGAGCGTCTGTGGGAATTTGTGCTCATTCAGTCAAAAAAGCATCCAAGAAAATAACAAAAGCATCCTGTGCCATTATAACAGCCCAGGAAACGGCCAGAAGTGGCATATGCCACGTTATCAGAGCAGACAGACTTGATTCAGGACTAAGTTTCTATTTTGGAGAAAAATAAAAACTGGCGCAGGTCTGTTCCTGATTAACAAAGGGAATACAATGGTTTTTCATATAGAAAACTGCTGTACAGGATCTGTCAGAAGACAGCTCACATCCTGCTCTCTGCCTGTGCAGTGATTACACTACAGGAGCAGAGACTGAACAGGGTTATCCCTCTTCTCATCCTTACACTTGAAGCCGAGTCGGGGGCAGGGACGGGCAGAGATCAGAGCAGTGGCTGCCACTCCATTAGGGCACAGCCCCCCTAATCTCCATGCAGGGTGACAGATGCATTCCAATGTGTTTTCTTATTTTTTTTAAGCACGTGATTAGAGCCTGAGGCTTTAACTGACTAAAAAATAAAGGATGGGCTTGGGGGCACCGAGCACTGTGCCCTGAGCCCACCTAGTTGTACGACGATAGCAAAATAATAAATTGCCATTGTCTTCCTGCTTCTCCTCCCAGCCAATCAGGAAGCAGGTCCTGAGACCGGATTGGCAGAGAGAAGCGACAGTATTGGCCAGCAGCGCTGGAGGATGTACAGGGAGATACAGAAAATGTCTGTACTCATCGGAGCGATCTCTCAGCGCTCTGCATAGCTTGGGGGGGTTCAGGTGGTCCGTTTCCCCCCCCCGGCTGGAGCACCAGCTGCCACTGGGTCAGAGCATGCAGCTCCATTGTTTGTTCTGTACCCGTCACTGCCACGATACATTCCTAATCAACAAAGGGGGCTTGTGCCACTGCTGTTAAGTGTAGGAGAGCTGTGAAGGCATTGCGTTAAAGGATAAGTTCACCTTTGAGAACATGTTACCCGTTCCACTCGTTTTGTGACATGTTCCCAATACTGCAGCCGTTGCCCGCTGCCCTCTCTCCCTGTGGTAGCAGTACGGGGAGAGGTACCCCCGTACTAGCCGTCACTTTATAAAATCAGCGTTGCCGCGCGGGGCTCGGCTCACATGGGCGCTTCATTTATTCACACAGCTCTGTGTGAATGAGCTACAGCCCTGACATCTCTTGTGGTTGTAAAGTGCCACCATGGTTCATCGATTCTTCCTGTCAGTGTATCTGCTTGCCTGTACGGAATGTAGGGGTACACAGATACACAGACAGATCTGAAGAGGACCTGCATGGCACCAGCGATCTTCTGATCGCTGTGCAATTGCTTTACAGGCTCCAAAAAAATAAAAAAAGGCATCGACCTTGGACACCGTTGTGTGGTTAGTGCAGCTGAGGTAGAAATGCTCACTCCTGCCCAGGGGCGGACTGACCATTGAGGCACTGTCCGAGGGCCCCATGCCACTAGGGGGCCCCATCAGGGTTGCCAGGCTCAGTAAAACCAGGGGCAGTATGTAAAAATCTTTTTTTTTTTTTTACATCTGTCCCTGATATGTCTCAAACCGACATGCTTTTGATATGAAAATCCTGAGATTTTAGCTGCCCCGCCTCCTGGCGTGGTGGCCATCTGTAAGCCCAGGGGCCCCATAACCTTTTATTGCCCGGGGGCCCCATGAGTTGTCAGTCCGCCGCTGCTCCCGCCTCGGTTTCACCCAGCCATGTCCTACAATGTGCAGAACTAAATGGACAAACTGACAGCTGAGTCCTGCAGATTACATTGGGGGATTACAGGGGAAAGTGCGACAGCCGCCCTCTCTGTCACGCACCTCTGATAACAAAAGGAGAGCAAAATTTTCCCTGCGCAATCTGCAGGGCTGAGCAATCAGTTTGACAAGCCTGGCAGAGAGATTGACATCAAATTTTAAACTGCAATTTGCCCTTTTTATTTTTAAGGAGGACAGAAAATTGGCTAAAATGTCTTAATATGTTGTAGCATTAACAGTACCCTCCCATTGGAAACAGTCAAACATTTCTAAGTGTTGTCCTAATACTTTCGACCATATACTGAATGTGATGGTCAGACTTGTAGCCGTAGACACCAACACCCTGCGTGAAACACATTAATGACACCACTTTAAAAAAAAAAAGCCCTTTTATTAAGTTTTTTTAAATGTCTTTGGGTCAGTTAAGTTGTAAGTACCGCATATGTCTCATCTGTGCCGGTCTCATAGCACAAGTCAAAAGCAGACAAAAAAAGTTTTAGGTTTTGCACAGTATCTACCGCCACTTAAGAAGCCAATGAGCCGCTTTTTGAACTACAAAGTTGCATGTGAAATGCTAAGGCCTTGTTCACACGGGGAGATTACTTGTGTTACCCGTGCAGGGCTGTGTCTGGCCTGGAAGGGGATGCACAAGGTGTTGCATGCATCCCAGTGCCGGCAGACGCATAGATGTCTATTGGGACACAGCTGACAGGATTGCTGTGTCCCCAGTGGAGTCAACCAATCAGCTTCTAAATTCCGCTTGCTCAATTAGGGCCCTTTCACACGTACGGACAAACGGTCCGTTTATTACAAGTCCGTTTACGGACTTGTAATGTATCCCTATGGGATTGCAGACATTAGCGGATGATGCATCCGCTAACGTCCGCAAAGATCCGCTTTTGCGGACGGAAGAAAACCCTATTTTTCTTCCGTCCGGCGGAACGGATCGGATGAATACGGACACACGGACCGTATTCATCCGATTCCCCATAGGGGAGAGGGGAGGAGAGACAGGGCGGTCTCTGCACTGTGTGCGGGGACCGCCCTGTCCGCCGACAGCTCAGCGGTGATTAACGGAGGAATGTCCGCTGAGTCAAACGGGCTAACGGAGCGGATCAATACGGATCCGCTCCGTGTGAAAGAGCCCTTAAGCTTTGGCAATTAGGCTGGTTCACACCGATACTACACGAGTGTCATACACTTTGATCCTACTTTGCTCTGTGACATCAGTCCTACATTCATCCGACTTTCATGAACAGTATACTACTTTGATCCAACTTTGTGATAGTCTGACTTTCCATTGACCAATCAAAACAATCCCAGTGTGAGATGAATGCTGCTGCTGTAATCAGGGCCGTCTTAATAGCATCATGGACCCCTGGGCAAAGTAATGCACTGGGGCCCCTACTAGCCTGGGGGTTTAGGAGGGCACAGTGTAGGTTCTGCTACCCGGGACAGCTTAGTAAAAACCGTGATTGTCCCAGCAAATCCAGGACAGTTGCCAAATATGACGCAAAGCAAGATTATCATGGGGCCTGCCCATGCATTAAGATGGCCCTGGCTGTAATCACATGTCGGATGTCAAAAATCAGGTGGCAAGGACAAGGATCCTACTTTGATCCGACTTCAATGGGCTGAAGTAGGATCAAAGTCGGATCAAAATAGTACAGGGAGCATTTTCAAAGTCTTGTGTCGGACCAGTTAAGACGGCTCTCATAGGGAAACATTGATTTTTCACAAGTCATGCGACATGAGCTCCCAATGTCGGCGCGTTTGTCGGACCAGTGTGAACCCAGCCTAAAATCTGGATGATGATTGGTTTCTATGCAGAGTTGCACCAGATTTTGCACTCTCCAGTTTAAGTAAATAAACCCCAGTGTGACATCCATGCGAGTGCATGCCCCAAACGTATATCTGCACCCACATGGATACCATATAGGAACACATTGGCTGTGTCTGTACAGCTGCGTTTTCCAATACACATCTATGGGACTGCAGGCATGGGGATGCATGCAACACCTGTGCATCCCCCTTTCAAGCAAAACATGGACCTGGATAGGACATACAAGTCAGTGGTCATCACCCTGTAACCTCAGGGCCCACTAACAGGCCAGGTTTGCAAGATAACTGAAATACATCACAGGTGATATCATTTGCTGCTCAGTGGTTGCAGTCAAGGATGAGCTCCGGCGTGTTCGCATAGAACATGTGCAGAGCCCGCCGGGAAGTCGGCACCCGCGCTGCGCTAATCACAGCCAGGCAGACATTTCCCGTTCTCTGCAGCCGAGCATCGGACAATGTCTGCCTGGCTGTGATTAGCGCAGCGCGGGTGCCGACTTCCTGGCGGGCTCTGCACGTGTTCTATGCGAACACGCCGGAGCTCATCCTTGGTTGCAGTATTCTAGTCTGCATCTCCCCCAAAGTAATACATAAAACCCGGCCTGTTAATGCGCCCCGAGGACAGGGTTGATGACCGCTGATATAAGTAATAACGACAATTCATGCTTATAAAATAAATCCTTTATTGTAAATCCATTAAAAATAGAGATCAGGCAATTATTAAACGCAGAGTGGGGAAACGTGTTTGCTGATCTCTGGGGAGCCTGGAGGTGGATCGTATGTCTGTTTTTAATGAATTTACAATAAAAGGATTAATTTTATATGCTGGAAGTACCACCATTTCGCTGTCATTATTACTGTGGACTTGGCTGCGGACCAGGTGGGCACCCGGCTTTCTACAGCAGCAGCCTAGAATCCCACGGGAAACCATGTGAGCCGTGCACACCTCCCCCCAGTTTCCTTCAATATACGTAATGGCCCCATGTGAACAAGCCTAAAATAATAATAAAAAAAAAAAACACTTGAATAGAAGGAAAATATTCCCCAGTTGTCAGGGAGGCCTGACGTCAGAATTTCTTCTAACTAGCAACACATTTCCTCTTTCAGATACTTCCATAAATGAAGCCTCCTAGTGGTTGTACTGAATACGCAGTCTTGATTAACAGTGGTTAAAAACGAATAAAAAAAAAAAATCTAAAGTTTGGTTAAAAATACTGCAAGGAGAGTCAGCTGCACCTCGAACACATGAAGACGACTGGCATCAAACAGGTCACCGAGTTTTGTAGACTAACCCCACAACAGTTCATACGTATATACTCAAACACTAAAACAGCGTTAGAATATGGACCTTCATTTTTGTCCTCGTTATCTTTGAAGGAAATCTAAAATTCAAGATTGTTTAACAACGCACTTCCTGTTTTAGTTATAAAAAAAAAATCAATCACCTTGCGGCAGAAGGGCTGTAAAAAAAGATGCAACGATATCCTAAGTGTGCAAAGTCCTCTGTACACAGGTTAGGCTTCCTTCGATAAAGGTTTTTGTGTCCCCCCCTCCTCTTGGTGGGTTCTATAGTTCCAAAAGGGTGGAATATTTCATCCTCTACAAGTCCTTGAGAAATTAAATAAATAGTACAAAAATAATCCTTTTCGTAAAAAGTGAGATGCATTTCATTTTCTTTTTTTTTTTTAGGAAACTATTAACAATTCTACTCATTATGAGTACAGTCTTTTTTTTTTCTTTTTTTTACTTTTTTTCTAAACAAATATCGTCTGTTTTAGTTTTTTTCCAGCTTAATAAAAAAAGAAAAAAGTCCTAGACCCCTCTCTTTAGTTGCAGTAGAGACCCTCTAGTATCCATGGTGATTTAGGCATTTTTCTCTTGAAAAACTAGATTTGGCAGGGCCAACACCCATCCTGAAGTTCTACAGAAAACTGCAACTGGTAAAAAAAAGGCAGTTATGGCACATAGGGTCTGTGATTGGCTGGCGCCTAAACGGTCCAAAGTTCATCAGCATTCAGCGTCTACAGAATGCACAGTGACAGCAGCCTGTAGATGGTGGCTGTGGTGGAGAGACGGGTGATGCAGTCTGTAATGGTGGTGAAATTTGTGGCTCAAGAGAGCTGCAGTCTGCGGAGGGGTGTCCGGTTCTAGATCTTCGTCGTGGTTCCCAACATCTACCCCCGCCGACAGGGGGTCATTATTGCAGGGTGGATTTTCACTGTCTTCCTGTGGACTCATCGTACTGTAACCTGTAAAATAGGAATAAATTAAAACCTGATTGAAAGCTTACACCTTTTTACAATGATGTACAAATGATGTTCTACGTGTTTGTAATTGTTTTGCTTAGAGATGGTAACAGCCACTCCCCTTGGTGCCTGTGTGCTCATGTTTGCAGAGCTGAGTAACAGCCACTCCCCTTAGTACCTGTGTCCTCATCTTTGCAGAGCTGAGTAACATGCATTCCCCTTAGTGCCTGTATCCAGGGCCGGCCTTTGGGGGTGTGCGAGCTGTGCGGTCGCACAGGGCGCCATGGGCAAAAGGGGCGCCGTGTGGCCATCACAGCTCGCAGAATGTGAGTAGCAGTCAGTTACTCACATGATCATCACAGGAGTCCGACTCCTACGAATCACAGCAGCAGGCGCTGCCAGGTCCCCCTGCCCTGGGACAGGGTGAAGAGCAACGCATCGGCTGCGGCACCTGAAAAAAATGGCTGCTGCCGGCCCCGACAGGCACACTGCGCATGAGCCGCCGCTGCTCGGAAAAAAACCCGAAAATGCTTGGCTATTCTCGGGCAAAGGGCGCATGCGCAGTGGCGTCTAAGCGCCGGGCGGCACCATTTTTAAATGCAAAGCCGCACCGTCCACCGAAAGGTAAGTCACACTGAGCCCCTGGCCCTGCATGCATCTACTTTTTCAGATAAAAAGAAAAATTTACTTTTTATAGCCAGCCTACACACAGAAGGGGAGGAGGATATAAGGGACTTAAAATAATAATAATAATAAAAAAAAAAAAAGAAGTAAAATACAATTATTATTTGTTATAAATATTTTTGTTCCTCTTTGTGTATGTTTAGGTGACCAGGGGTGAAGATGGGGGGGCGCCACAGGATTAGCTTGCACAGGGCGCCTGAACACCTAAGGCCGGCCCTGCCTGTATCCTCATGTTTGCAGAGCTGAGTAACAGCTACTCCCCTTAGTGCCTGTGTGCTCATCTTTGCAGAGCGGAGTAACAGCCACTCCCCTTAGTGTCCTTTTCTCATCTTTGCAGAGCAGAGTAACAGCCACTCCCCTTAGCGTCCATGTCCTCATCTTTGCAGAGCTGAGTAACAGCCACTCCCCTTAGCGTCCTTTTCTCATCTTTGCAGAGCAGAGTAACAGCCACTCCCCTTAGCGTCCATGTCCTCATCTTTGCAGAGCTGAGTAACAGCCACTCCCCTTAGCGTCCTTTTCTCATCTTTGCAGAGCTGAGTAACAGCCACTCCCCTTAGCGCCTGTATCCTCATGTTTGCAAAGCCGAGTAACATCCATTCCCCCTTAGTGCCTGTGTCCTCATGTTTGCAGAGCTGAGTAACAGCTACTCCCCTTAGTGCCTGTGTCCTCATCTTTGCAGAGCTGATTAACAGCCACTCCCCTTAGCGTCTGTATCCTCATGTTTTACAGACCTAAGCAACAGCCACTCCCCTTACCTGTAAAATAGGAATACATTGAAACCCGATTGAAGGCTTACACCTTTTTACAATGATGTATAAATGATGTTCTATATCAGGGATATGCAATTAGCGGACCTCCAGCTGTTGCAGAACTACATGTCCCATGAGGCATAGCAAGACAGAGCCACAAGCATGACACCCAGAGGCAGAGGCATGATTGGACTTGTAGTTTTGCAACAGATGGAGGTCTGCCAATTGCATATCCCTGTTCTATACGTTTGTAATTGTTTTGCTTAGAAATGGTAACAGCCACAGAGTAACAGCCACTCCCCTTAGTGCCTGTGTACTCATCTTTGCAGAGCAGAGTAACAGCCACTCCCCTTAGCGTCCATGTCCTCATGTTTGCAGAGATGAGCAACAGCCACTCTCCCCTTAGCCCCTCATGTTTGCAAAGCCGAGTAACATCCATTCCCCCTTAGTGCTTGTGTCCTCATCTTTGCAGAGCTGAGTAACAGCCACTCCCCTTAGAATCCTTTTCTCATCTTTGCAGAGCTGAGTAACAGCCACTCCCCTTAGCGTCTGTATCCTCATGTTTGCAGAGCTAAGCAACAGCCACTCCCCTTACCTGTAAAATAGGAATACATTGAAACCCGATTGAAGGCTTACACCTTTTTACAATGATGTACAAATGATGTTCTATATCAGGGATATGCAATTAGCGGACCTCCAGCTGTTGCAGAACTACATGTCCCGTGAGGCATAGCAAGACAGAGCCACAAGCATGACACCCAGAGGCAGAGGCATGATTGGACTTGTAGTTTTGCAACAGATGGAGGTCTGCCAATTGCATATCCCTGTTCTATACGTTTGTAATTGTTTTGCTTAGAAATGGTAACAGCCACAGAGTAACAGCCACTCCCATTAGTGCCTGTGTACTCATGTTTGCAGAGCTGAGTAACAGCTACTCCCCTTTAGCACCTGTACCCCATGTTTGCAGAGCTGAGTAACAGCCACTCCCCTTAGCGCCTGTATCCTCATTTTTGCAAAACTAAGTAACAGCCACTCCCATTAGCGCCTGTGTACTCATGTTTGCAGAGCTGAGTAACAGCCACTGCCCTCAGCACCTCTGTCCTCACACAGATTTGCATTGCAAAGAATGGGACATGTCAGAAGACTACTGAGAACACTGGGTCTAACTCTAGGACTGAGCCATCTAGTAGTCACCATTTAGACACCTTGTTTAGCGGCTGTAACAGGAACATTTTTCTTTCTCTGTGGGTTGAACTAGAGGCATTAGACATTAAAGTCTATTTAACAAAAAATTGTCCTCAGTGGGAGGATTCCCCCCCAGCCACATCAAATGTGGAAGGGGGAATCAAGTCCAATTTTTTCGCCGCTGGTTAAATAAAAAAATAAAAAATTACTTGTCTACAAGTAGCCGAGATTACCAGCCAGTGCCAGTAGCTCTAAAAAGAAAAAACAGAAGACCAAAGTTTAAATACCGTTTTAATACACATACACTGCTAAAAGAACATCAAATGACTTAAAAGGGGTTGTAAACCTTCATGTTTTTCACCTTAATGCATCCTATGCATCAAGGTGAAAAAACACCTTGCAGTGTCCGGACCCCCTTTTACTTACCTGAGCCCCGAATTCATGTGGGCGCGTCCCCTCCGTCCTTCACTCCATGAAGTCCCGGCTTTGATTGGATAGCAGTGCAGCCATTGGATCGCGCTGCTGTCAATCAAATCCAGTGACGCAGGGCCGAGTCATACACTCTGCATCTATAGACGCCAAGTGTATGACCCAGGAGCGCGCCCGCAAGATAACCCCCTCAGGAGAGTGCTTCTCCTAGGGGGTTATCTAATGCAGGGAAGAGCCGCGAAAGCCGCCTAGGGCCCCAGAAGAGGAGGATCGGGGGCCACTCTGTGCAAAACATGCTAGACAGTGGGAGGCACGTATGACATGTTTGTTATTTTTAAAACAAAGCTTTGGTATCACTTTAAACCTACCATGATCACTTTCTGTACCCGATCGTCCCCAGTATCGCCGACGTCTCTCTGGACTATGTGCATGGCGTTCAATCACTGCTGCTATAAACCTTGTGTTACTGACTGAAAGAAATAAATAAAATAACAGTCATTATTATATTTCTGTATAAGGCCTGGATCTTTGTTAAAACAACGATATATATGAACTTACTGATTCCACGATCCTCATGGCTGTCGTCATCTCGCTCATCGCGATCATTTTCCAGGTTAGACATTCGTACAGACATTTCTGTGAAGGAGTAAATATCACTATAAGATGTTGTGCTCATTAACCATTTGAAGACCAGGTTTTTTTCTGGCACTTTTTGTTTACAAGTTTAAATCTATTTTTTTGCTATAACCCCAAACCCCCCCGGCTGTTGCAAAACTAAGTCCAATCATGCCTTTGCCTCTGGGTGTCATGCTTGTGGCTTGCTATGCCTCATAGGTCTTGTAGTTGCAACAGCTGGGAGGTCCACTAATTGCATATCCCTGCCCTAGGGAATAAAATGGTAATTGTTGCAATTTTTTGTCACACGGTATTTGAGCATCTTTTTTTAAGCGCAATTTTTGTTTAGGAAAAAATAAACGATACTTAAAAATCTTCATAGGTTTTAAACGCCTTTACAGGTTACCTGTTTAGAGTTACAGAGGAGGTCTGACGCTAGAATTATTGCTCCAACGTTCGCGCCGATACTTCAAATGTGGTGCCAACAGCGTTTACGTATACGCATGCGACTTGCGTATGCATTCACTTCTGCGCACGAGCACAGAGGGATCGGGCGCTTCAAAATCTTTTTTTTCTTTCTTATTTTATCTTTATCACTTTTATGCCCATTACGAGGAATGTAAACATCATTTGTAAAATAAATAAGGATGGCAGGTCCTCTTTATGCAGAGATCTGGGGACAAAAAGATCCCAAATCTCTTCATTACCTTTAAAAGCAAAAAATAAAAATAAATATTTTTTGATCTTTTGCTTTAAAAAAAAATAAAAAAAGTACTTTTAGCCCGGACCAGAAGTAGCGTCACGTCCTTGCTCCATAGAGGCAATCAAAGAAGATCTACTCTTTGACCGCCTATGGGAGCAGCTATATATATATAGACAGATATCCATCTATTTATCTATAGATCTCTAATCTAATCTATATATACACACACACACACGCACAGGTGAAACTCGAAAAATTTGAATATTGTGCAAAAGTTCATTTATTTCACTAATGCAACTTAAAAGGTGAAACTGATATATGAGATAGACTCATTACATGCAAAGCAAGATAGTTCAAGCCGTGATTTGTCATAATTGTGATGATTATGGCTTACAGCTCATGAAAACCCCAAATCCACAATCTCAGAAAATTAGAATATTGTGAAAAGGTGAAATATTCTAGGCTCAAAGTGTCCCACTCTAATCAGCTAATTAAGCCATACCACCTGCAAAGGGTTCCTGAGCCTTCAAATGGTCTCTGTCTGGTTCGGTAGGAATCACAATCATGGGAAAGACTGCTGACCTGACAGTTGTACAGAAAACCATCATTGACACCCTCCCATAAGGAGGGAAAGCCTCAAAAGGTAATTGCAAAAGAAGTTGGATGTTCCCAAAGTGCCGTATCAAAGCACATTAATAGAAAAGTTATGTGGAAAGGAAGTGTGGAAGAAAAAGGTGCACAAGCAGCAGGGATGACCGCAGCCTGGAGAGGATTGTCAGGAAAAGGCCAATCAAAAGTGTTGGGGACTTTCACAAGGAGTGGACTGAGGCTGGAGTCAGTGCATCAAGAGCCACCACACAGACGGATCCTGGACATGGGCTTCAAATGTCGTATTCCTCTTGTCAGCCACTCCTGAACAACAAACATCAGAAGCGTCTTACCTGGGCTAAAGAAACACAGACCTGGTCTGTTGCTCGGTGGTCCAAAGTCCTCTTTTCTGATGAGAGCAAATTTTGCATCTCATTTGGAAACCAAGGAGCCGGAGTATGGAGGAAGAATGGAGAGGCACACAATGCAAGATGCTTGAAGTCCAGTGTGAAGTTTCCACAGTCTGTGTTGATTTGGGGAGCCGTGTCATCTGCTGGGGTTGGTCCACTGTGCTTCATTAAGTCCGGGGTCACCGCAGCCATCTACCAGGAGATTCTGGAGCACTTCATGCTTCCTTCCGCAGACGAGCTCTATGGGGATGCTGACTTCATTTTCCAGCAGGACTTTGCACCTTCCCACACTGCCAAAAGCACCAAAACCTGGTTCAATGAAGCGTGGGATTACTGTGCTTGATTGGCCAGCAAACTCGCTTGACCTGAACCCCATAGAGAATCTATGGGGCATTGCCAAGAGAAAGATGAGAGACATGAGACCCAACAATGCAGAAGAGCTGAAGGCCGCTATTGAAGCATCCTGGTCTGCCATAACACCTCAGCAGTGCCACAGGCTGATCACCTCCATGCCACGCCGCATTGAGGGGCCCAAACCAAGTACTGAGTACATATGCATGCTTCTACTTTTCAGAGGTCCGATATTGTTCTATGTACAATCCTTGTTTTATTAAGTGCATGTAATATTCTAATTTTCTGAGATAGTGGATTTGGGGTTTTCATGAGCAGTAAGCCATAATTATCACAATTATGACAAATCACGGTCTTGCTTTGCATGTAATGAGTCTCTCTCATATATTAATTTCACCTTTTAAGTTGCATTAGTGAAATAAATTAACTTTTGCACGATATTTCAATTTTTCGAGTTTCACCTGTACATCTCAAGTAGGGAAGTGTGAACCCTTCGTAATGGGGGCACAGCAGGTGTGCAGACCTGGGAACTAAACAAAAAAAAAAATCTCACCAATAGAATCTTCTAGAGACAGAAAACTCTTTAGCATGAAAGTACAGTAATACCTTGGATTATGAGCATAATTTGTTCCAGACGCATGCTTGTAATCCAAAGCACTTGTATATCAAAGCAAGCTTTCCCATAAGAAATAATGGAAACTCAGATGATTAGTTTCACAACCACTGCTATTCTATGCAGTACTGTATGTGGCCAGAGGTGCGGGGGCGCTGGTGTATGCAGTACTCTAAGTGGTCAGTGGTGCGGGGGTGCTGGTGGCTCCCAGAGCTTCCTCGAGAACTTGGAGACGCTCTGGAACTGTTGACACGTTCAGGTGCTCCGACGCACGTTACACTCGCCTCACCCAAGCTAAGAGTGTCTGAGTTCTCCACGAAGTGTTGAAAGCCACCAGCCCCCCGGGACCTCTGGCCACATGCAGTACTGCATACACCAGCAGCTTTACTACATGGATTGTACTGCTCGCATATTAAGTCACCACTGGCATATCAAGTAAAAAATTTTTTTTAAATGTTGCTCGTCTTTCGGATACCGCGTTACTCGCAAACCGAGTTGTTAATTGTACCAGTTTTGGGAATTGGCTTTTCAACACTTGGTGACATTTTGGGTAGAGTGCATCTAGAACAAAAAATGTATGTAATGTATGTTTCTCCACTGTTACGCTTCAAGCCGATGACAAATATCCACACATTTAAATATCATTTAAAAATTACCTTGTGCTGCTAAAGGCGACATGTGCTGGTGGCTCCGCCGATGGATCTGGTGACGGTAAGCATAGACAGCCAGGACTAGAACCATAATACAGCCCATTATACCTCCAGCTACTGGGCCGACTGGGGCACTCTTAATCATGTTCAGCGTGATGACTTCATCACCTGTTAAAAAAAAACATTTAAAAAACTGAGTGATAACCAAGAAAGAAAAATAAATAAAAAATAAAATAAAAACACATTCTCAGCACAGCAGAAAAGCAAGCATTAAATCCTGCAAAATGTACAATGTGTACTGTGCATTCAAACTTCATTTTAAAGCGGAGCTCCACCCTAAAGTGGAACTCCCGCTGATCGGAACCCTCCCCCCCTCCGGTGTCACATTTGACACCTTTCAGGCGGGAGGGGGGTGCAGATACCTGTCTAAAGAGAGGTATTTGCACCCACTTCCGGCCACACAGTCTCGGGCAGAGTGCGGGCATGACGTCACCTCCCGTCGCCCCCCCCCCCCCTCGTTGTGTTCTGGGAACACTTGGCTCCCAGTACACAGCGGGCAGGCGTAGTGCGACTCGGTCATGCGCCGTAGGGAACCGGGCAGTGAAGCCGGAGCGCTTCACTTCCTGGTTCCCTCACCGAGGATGGTGGGGGAAGCAGCAGAGTGACGAGCGATCCTCTGCTGTGGACGGCGCTGGACTCCAGGACAGGTAAGTGGTCCTAGTATTAAAAGTCAGCAGCTGCAGTATTTGTAGCTGCTGGCTTTTAAAAAAAAATTCAGCGCACATCCGCTTTAAATGTGTAAAAGCTAACAAATATTTTTAAAACTCAATTCCAAGTTACCAACGTTCCCTCATTCCTTGTCCCCAGACCACCTCGGAGCAAACTGCCCTAGGTAGGCCCTCGTGATGCTGAGCCTCCATGATTGGAAAAAAAAATAAAATCTAATGAACGAATGGGACAGGCCAGGTGCAGTCAGGTTGGGGAGGAAAAGACTAGATGATAATGTTTTCCAGTCAGGAAATGAAGCACGCTCTATCTGGCTTGCTGCAGCTTCGAATGCCCATTGTGAGACGCTCACAGGGGGCCCTCTTCCAGAAACACACACATTGTACATTATATACTACAGTAATAGAGCGTATTATAGGATTTTACAAGCACTTTAAACTAGGTCTTATGTTAGGGGTAGGGCTTATATTGCAGCACTTCTGGGAAAAAACACTAGGTCTTATTTTCGGGAAAACACGGTAGTACAAAAGTTAAATCAAATGCGTTGACAGCTCTGCTCCCAAATGAACAAACACTGAATGACTGTGGGTGGAACAATGTATGAACCACGCGCATAAACAAGACTTCAAAATGTACAGATTTATTTTGTATTGCTAGCCACACAGAGAATTGCTTTAGGGAGCAAGTGGAAGAAGACACCTTGAGCATTGGATATGTTTTTCTGAACAGATTGTATTCTTTAGCAAGCCCTTCAAAGATGAAGGGCCTGTGTACTGCCTGAAGCTGTCATACTCTAGGTAATTTTATAACTCAATGTTTTTGCTCACTGACTTGTTTGCAAAAACAACAAAAGGATTAAAGAAACTGAACTGTCATGTACCTATAGTATTCATGTCATCTGCATATGGACTTTTGGCACCGACAATGCCACCAAAACATTCCTTCTGTAAAGCGCAGTACGGTCGGTCTAGGTGGGTCTTTCCGTCACTGTCCACCATACACCACTCACAGTCCAGGACCCCGAAACAGTAACTAAGGAGGAGAGGAGAGTGATTAATACAGACAATTTAGATAAAAAGGGAACATAATGAAAGAAGGGATACATTGGGTGTTATTTACGGAAGGCAAATCCACTTTGCACTACAAGTGCAAAGTGCCCTTGAAAGTGCACTTGGAAGTGC
>NC_053495.1:197415680-197420680 GCF_905171775.1 Rana temporaria
TATTTATTTTGTTACCTACTTGAAGGCTATAAAAGTTTTAATGCTATTCCCATCGAGCGCTGCCTTTGTGTGTTTTTTGTATCCTGCTATCCATTTGTTGTCGGAAAATTTGAGAGCATGCTATCCCACATTTGTTGTCGAAAATTCTGACAATTGTCCGATGGAGCGTACAAATGGTCGGATTATCCGACAAAAACCCTACCATCACACAATTGTTGGAAAATCCAATCGTGTGTATGAGGCTTTACAGCGCCTTAATTTTACAACTCCGGTGGTTTTGTTTAAAGTCTATTTAAAGCACTAACAAATGTTAAAATGAGCGTCTATAATCTTCCACTGCCAATGTTCCCATTGCCCTGAAAAAGTGCCAGCTATTGGGCACAACAGACCCTTTAACACCGGTCTGTCCCAGCAGCAGTTCTGGATGTCAGGAAATAGCAAGTCCCCTGCCTCAGCTGTCATGACAGGTTCCCCTCAATATGAAACAGAGGGGGAAAGAAAAAAAAAACAGCTCAATTTATCAATGTTCTTAAAAAAGTTTGGTGTTCCTCACAGCAACCAAATGCAAAGTCTTCTTCCAAATACAGGTTTGAGAATAAAAAGGAAACTGACTGATTGCCGGGGGCAATGCAGACAGGTTTTTACCATCACACTTTGAAACACTAGTGCTTTACCACAGTTTTTTTTTTGCTTTTTCAGATGCACAGATTGCCAAAGCCATTTTTATCTCTAGCAGAAATCTAGGTCAGGACACTCGAGGCCTCTTTCGGATACAACTCAATAACAAGCAGGTAACGGAGCTCATTAGCGTAGAGAGCGTTTCATCTTCCAAGGAAAACTTACCAACAGGCTGGTATTAAACTTGTAAAACCTCTGCACGGTTCTGTCACTGAAGCTGTTGCAGAGATTCTTTTTGACAAAGTTGGGGTGGTTCAGGATGTCATTGGCGACAAGGGGCTCCTGGAATAAAAAGGAGAAGATCAGATATTATCACTCTGTTTACAGCAAACCTGTCAGCAGGCCACACATTACAAACCCCCACAAATGTGTGATATACATAGGGCCAAATCTTTGTGTACATCTGACCACTAAGTATCACTAATTTACGATCAGATATATCAGTTTGGATGTCGCACCACTTCCTCAAACTATCCAAAACGAAACTTATAATTTTCCCTCCCCCACGTGCCTCTTCCCCTGATCTCTCTGTCAAAATTAATGGCACAACTATCAGCCCATCCCCACATGTCAAGGTCCTAGGAGTAGTCCTGGACTCTGAACTCTCCTTTAACCACTTAACCCCCGGACCATATTGCTCCCCAAAGACCAGAGCACTTTTTGCGATTCGGGACTGCGCCGCTTTAACTGACAATTGCGCGGTCGTGCGACGTGGCTCCCAAACAAAATTGGCGTCCTTTTTTTCCCACAAATAGAGCTTTCTTTTGGTGGTATTTGATCACCTCTGCGGTTTTTATTTTTTGCGCTATAAACAAAAATAGAGCGACAATTTTGAAAAAAAATAATATTTTTTTCCTTTTGCTGTAATAAATATCCCCCAAAAATATATAAAAAAAAACATTTTTTTTCCTCAGTTTAGGCCGATACGTATTCTTCTACCTATTTTTCGTAAAAAAAAAAAAATCGCAATAAGCGTTTATTGATTGGTTTGCGCAAAACTTATAGCGTTTACAAAATAGGTGGTAGTTTTATGGCATTTTTATTAATATATTTTTTTTACTAGTAATGGCGGCGATCAGCGATTTTTTTCGGTACTGCGACATTATGGCGGACACTTCAGACACTTTTGACACATTTTTGGGACCATTGGCATTTTTATAGCGATCAGTGCTATAAAAATGCATTGGATTACTATAAAAATGCCACTGGCAGTGAAGGGGTTAACACTAGGGGGCGGGAAGGGGTTAAGTATGTCCCTGGGTGTGTTCTTACTGTGGGGGGGGGGGTGGCCTCACTAGGGGAAACACGGATCCTCTGTTCATACATTGTATGAACAGAAGATCAGCATTTCCCCCGCTCTGTAACGAGCGATCGCGTGTGCCCGGCGGCGATCGAGCCTGCCGGGCACACGCACGGGAGTCGGGGGCGAGCGTGCGCCTCCGGCGGCGCGCACGCGCCCCTAGTGGCGGCTAGTAGAGCCGCCGTACATATGCGGGCTCTCGCCCAGGAGAGCCGACCTGCCGCCGTATAATGACGGTGCGCGGTCGGCTAGTAGTTAAGCCTCACGTTCAATCACTGTCCAAATCTTGCCGCCTCAACATCTCCAAAATACGCCCCTTTCTAACCAATGACACCACAAAACTCTTAATTCACTCCCTGGTCATCTCTCGCCTCGATTACTGCAACTCCCTCCTCATTGGCTTACCTCTGCATACTCTATCCCCCCTTCAGTTCATCATGAATGCTGCTGCCAGACTCATCCACCTTACCAACCGCACTGTCTCTGCTACTCCCCAATTACCTACAAAGCCATCCACAACTCTGCCTCCAGCTACATCAATGACCTAGTTTCTAAATACCAACCTGTACGTTCTCTTCGCTCTTCTCAAGATCTCCTACTCTCTAGCTCTCTCATCACCTGCTCCCATGCTCGTCTCCAGGACTTTTCTAGAGCCTCTTCCAAGCCTATGGAACTCCTTACCCCAATCTATCCATCTATCTCCTTCTCTGTCAGCTTTTAGAGGATCCCTGAAAACCCTCCTCTTCAGAGAAGCCTACCCTTCCCACACCTAACTGTATTTTCATTTTAGTCCATCTGATCATCCCCCACAGCCAACTACCCTTTGTTCCACTTGACCCTCCCTTCTAGATTGTAAGCTCTAACGAGCAGGGCCCTCTGATCCCTCCTGTATTGACTTGTATTGTGACTGTACGGTCTTCCCTGATGTAAAGCGCTGTGCAAACTGTTGGCGCTATATAAATCCTGTTTAATAATAATACTCATAATACTTATACGCAATACTACATGGCCTATTTGGACACCCTTCAAAATTACTGCGCTCAGGTGTTTTCTGTGAAGAGTACTGTTACTACTACCACCTTGTGAGCTTCCAAACTGCTAACAGTTTGGAAAAGTCCTTTTTCTATTGGAGCATGGCTGTGCCCCTGTATGCAAAGCCAGTTCCATTTGGTGTGGAGGAACTCAAAGTGGCCTGCACAGAGCCTTGACCTTAACCTCAACCCTACTGAACACCTTTGGGATGATCTGGAATGCGGACTGTGAGACAGGTTCGCCTTTGCGTGCTAGCACTTTACAAAAAAAAAAAAGAGTATCACTTTTTTTGCGGTCACAAGAATTGTAAACATCCTTGTGACAGTGATAGGAATGCGAGGGATCAATAAGACCCCAAATCCCTCCTTTGCACTTGAAAGCATTCAAAACACCAAGATCTTAATTTTTTAATACTTTTGATTTTCAAAAAAAATTATGCAGATGACAGCCAGGAGGTGATGTGATCTCATCGCTTCCAGATTACCATAATGAAGACCCAATCAATGCAGATTTCGGCTTTGTATGGGTCACCAGCCATCCGGCAGACGTACCCGCTGGTAGCTTGGGTCTCCCGGTGAAACAGGAAAGCCAGACAGAGTCGCGGAAGGTGGCAGGAGGGGACTTCCCCTCATGCTGCATGTAATGCATGTGAGCCACTCTGGTTGCTATAACAAGAGAGACAACCGTGTCTCTAAAAAAACAGTACTGGGGCGATTCCTGCGGCTGCAGGCATCACCCCAGTATAACCACTTGAAATGACGTACCAGGTCCGTGATTTGGCGGCAAGCGGTTGAAAGGAAAGTAATGCAGGAAGCCTCAGAGCTGAAGCCTCTGAATAGTGCTGTCAGTTTGGTTGTACTGTGTGGCAGGGTTGCGTTAATCACTAGAGTGGTTGAACAGAGATACAAATATTTTGTCTGGAAACCATTCACATATATGTACATCAGATGCCCTTTTTTTTGCAGTTTCTTTAAGAGTCACGGGATGACGTGGGAGTACCTTGTGAGTGATGTGCTGCTGTTCCACTGGAGCGTGGCCTTTAGGGTCAATAAGGGTAGGATGCGCCACAAGGTAACCTCTGTCCTCCATGATGAAGCACCTGGCAAAGAAACAAGACCTAGTTAGAACACACAGTGCAGATCTCTTTGAAGAACGGGTCTCCCTTGTTAATAGAATCCCAGGCATGGGTGACTGAGCTCAAGGTATGTGGGCACTTAGGCATAGAAAATGTCTGTGTTGCACAGCCAACGGCCTGGACAGAACACAGGAGAAAAACTTGCTGAATTATTCCAGTCAACTGAGTAACAGGATTATGGAATAATCTACCAGAGCGGGTTCTATATATTTCTGGGGTCTTAAAGTCTGGAAAAAAACAGCATTCTTGTGTTTAGTATTTACTAAGTCTAATATGTTTAAAAGGAACCAATCATAACAATCCATGAACAAATTCAACGACTGTTTGTGAATTTCTCTGCTCTCTCTTGAACGGATACCATGCAACTAGAACTAAGTCAATACACTGCATTTTAGAAGTAAACATGTTCTGAGAAGCAGGATACCTGGGGAAAAAGAAAGTGCACTTTAAAACCTGTTCAGATGGGAGCTAGATGATCTATTTGTGTAACATTCCTGCCGTGTGCACTATGGAAGAAATGAAGATCAGGGTTTACTTCCTCTTTAACTGACAATTGCGCAGTCGTGCGCGGCTGTACCCAAATAAAATGCATGTCCTTTTTTCACCACAAATAGAGCTTTTAGTGGTATTTGATTTTTATGCTATAAAACAAACAAAAAAAGAGACCGAAAACAAAAGGCATAGAGATAGGCATAGAGATAGGCATAGAGATAGGGCCAGATTCAGATACAATGGCGTATCTTTTGGCCGGCGTAGCGCATCCCATTTGCACTACGCCGAGGGAACAGTGAGGCAAGTACAGTATTCACAAAGCACTTGCTCCGTAAGTTACGTCGGCGTAGCGCAAATGGGCCG
>NC_053495.1:197425680-197473180 GCF_905171775.1 Rana temporaria
CTCTAAAGTTGCAATGTGACAGAAGGAAACCTGACCACTTATGGGTCTATAGAGTGAAAATCTGTCTCAGCTTTTGTAATAAATGTCTTAGAACTTTGCAAATCCAGAACCATATAATGTGATCTCATGCAGGGAAAAGGGTGTAAGTGGCCACTTACACATTACACAATCACTCATCATAAGACCACACTTACAAATTTAGGGCATGCCCGCTTTCTGATTCATGATGTGTTACACACACCTAAGCTAATCTACCTGACTGGTAGGCAGGGGAGGGCTGGGCCAGGGGGCAGGGTGGCAATTGCCTCCCGGGCCGCCCTGACTTGTGTTCAAAATGGCCGGCAGCTGTTGCATTCCGGGAGTTGTAGTCCACGCTCAAGCTCCCGGTGGGTGGAAAACAGAGCTGTGCAGAGAAAACTACAACTCCTGGAAACTGGGTTTTTGGAAGCAGGCAGAGGCAGGGTGTGCCAGGGAGTCGGGACACAGGGTTGGGTGCTGGCTGCAACGTGACCCCAGGGCCAGGAGCATTACCCCCCCAGGAGGCTGTGGCATGCAAGGACCCGCTGAGATCACTGAGGCGAGACCCTGAAACCCATAGCTGACCCCCCATCCCTCCCCATACACCCCATGTAACCTGCCCCAGTGATCAGGCTGCATTGATGGGCACTGGAGTTGGCTGCACTGGTGAGGCTGCATTGAAAAACCAGATGGGCCATAGATGGTGAGCTGATTTGGCGGTTCAATGGCCACTTGACTGAACTTGCCCCGCAGGCCTAAGGCTGCCAGCCCTCCCCTGCTGGTAGGCTTTTGGATGGTGACACTTTTGGCTCGGATAACACAGCATGCATTGATCGGTGTGTGTTCCTAAACAGACACAGAAAGGGCCGGTCACACTAAGCCTTATAAACTGTGATTGTTGATTAATTTGGCTTACCTGAAGTTCTACCTAAAATCAGATGAAGTTGAGACATTTTTTTGGGGATAGTGTAAAGAAGGGTTAGAATAGCTGTCAAGCTATTTATTGCTTTGAGTCTCCGGCTAGGTAGAAAAAGAGCAATAAAAACCAAAACAGAGGTTTTCACTAGGGTTGTCCCGATACCACTTTTTTAGGACCGAGTACAAGTACCGATACTTTTTTTCAAGTAGTCGCCGATACCGAATACCGATACTTTTTTTAAATGTGTCCCCAAATGCAGCCATGTCCCCCACATATGCAGCCATGTCCCCCACATATGTAGCCATGTCCCTCTAGCCATGTCCCTCACATATGCAGCCATGTCCCTCACATATGCAGCCATGTCCCTCACATATGCAGCCATGTCCCTCCAGCCATTTCCCCCATACCTTTGCCGCCGAAAGCCGCCGCCGCCGCATGGAGAAAATCACAGCATTCATTTGAATAGCTGTTTTGCCCGCGCGTATAGACACTCCCCCTTGCTCGGAATTGGACAGATCACGATCACCCATCCAACCCCGAGCAAGGGGGAGTGTCAATACGCGCGGGAACACTACAGCTATTCAAATGAAAGCTGTGATGTTCCCGCACGCCGTTTAACCCATGCGGCGGCTTTCGATGCGGAGGCAGTGGCGGGGGGGGGGTTGGGAAGTATTCTATTTAGGTATCGGGGTATTTGCACGAGTACGAGTACTCCCGCAAATACTCGGTATCGGTCCTGATACCGATACTGGTATCGGTATCGGGACAACCCTAGTTTTCACCCATCTCCAGTCTACAAAAACCCAAATACTGCGATCGTCCGGAGATTTATATTGCAGTGTGTAACTATAAAAGAGGAACTCCGCTAAGCACCACCCGTTTCTTATTCAGCCACACAAAATTCAACTTTAGAATTTCAGAAAGCCATCAACCCCTTCTTTTAGACACTCGCAGTATTTTTACTATGTAAAATTTTGACATGGATGTTGTATGTGTAGGTGCTGCATTCTCCATCCACCTCTATAGGCCTCCTGCTTGCAGCTTGGGGGAAAAAAACAAGGACAGCATGCATGCAAGAAGGGTGCCAGTGTGTCTGAATGAACCCAAATTTTAAACAAGTGGATGGCAGTCTCAGCCTGGACCCCACCACCAGGGCCGATCCACCCTATAGGCTCACTATGCAAGCCGCTTAGAGCCCCGCAAAGCTGCGGAGGGCCCCCCAAATTACTAGAGGCCCCGCCCGGTGAGAAGTCATTTTCGGCCCCTCAACCCGCTCCTCAACTCGCTGGCTGCATGGGAGAAGAGGTAAGAAGTCAGCACCCCTTGCTTCTCACTTTAATGTAAGATGTCATTATCGACAGCAGAACACCCCCTTCCCCCCGCTTTTTGCTTAGGGCCCCAGGGAGGTCAGGAACTGCCCACCACAACACGTTTCACTCCATCCCTGGAGCTTATTAAGCTCTGAAGTGGAGCAAAACACGTTGAGGGCATGGCCTGGCAGGGATCCTAGGATTATGTGCGGCCTCTAGGACACTTTGGTTGCCTACTATTTGGAGCATAGACGAACTCCCTTCCCTACCGGCACTCACAGTGGTGGGAACAAGTTCAGCATTCCTGCATAGCATGAGTGACTCACATTCACATCCTTTGGGTCACACAAAGTATTAAGCAGTATTACCCCAGATAACAAAGTGGGCGAAAGTGAGGTCTCAAAAATAGGGATGTTTCAGGGTTCTTCAACAGAGACCTTTGGCTGGAAAATCTTTGGCTAAACACCAGGATCCAATCAAATGCAGGCACTGTTCGGGTATTTTGACAGCCACAGGTGCTGGCTGTCAGAATACAATAGCCCACGCTGTTTAGCATGGATGGGGAATCAAGTTATTTCTCTTGTTTGGCCAATGATTGTTTCAAGGTTAGTACTTATTCCCAAGTTTGTCAATATTTTTTTCTTTAGTTTTATGATCCCATGATGCAGCTGGTGCTACCTCTATTCCTATACTGATATACTCCTATGGCAGACACAAAGGGAACTCTTTTCAGGCTAGGCTATTAGGCCCTGAACTAAATATGTATTTCTTACCCTCTGGTAAAGAAACACAAGGTACATGTTTTACTGGTTACACTCAGTGATATTGAACCGCTTCTCCTCCTAAAACAAAATCTTGAATTATTAGGTCACTTTTCAAAGATAACGTATAAATATTTCCTAGAAGCAAAAAAACCCCAAAAAAACAGATGTGTCGAACACGCTGTGATTTAATAATACATTAGGCACTGCAGGAAAAACTTTTCTTATTAGGAAAGTTCTGGTGTGATACAAAATCTAAAAGGATTAATGGAAAGATGGTTTGGAAGGATAATGACAGTAACATTGTACAGCATTGACAAGTAATCAGAGAGGGGGACTGACCATTGTCTCCTGGTGGGATCAAACGCTTTGTCCATGAGAGAGCCGGGGTAGATCCGCAGCACCCCATTGGGCGTTGCTATGTAACGGCGCACAATGTAGCTGTTCAAATTGCTCATGTCCATCTGTCTCATCCATTCATCGGTGACGTGACTGGTAGCCATGACCTCATTCCTGACAGAGAACTGTGAAAGAAAAGAACACGTAGCAGGAGACCCCTTAAGATGTGTATAAAAAGGAGACTAATCTGTCCCCGGGAACTCTACCAAAGGCTGCCCCGTTACACTTGCTGGCAGATAAGAACACATCACACTCCCTTCTACTCTACTAGTCCGATTTAACTCCAGGCAGAAAAAATCCTAATTTATAGATTTCTTAGAAAGCATTAAAGTATCTGAAGCTAAAACATTTTGTTTATTTTAAAAGTGGAGTTCCACCCAACATTACAAGGTGGTCTTAAAGTAAAAACCACTCCTCCACCCCTTGTTTGGGAGATTAGAGATAGATAGATAGATAGATAGATAGATAGATAGATAGATAGATAGATAGATAGATAGATAGATAGATAGATAGATAGAGAGAGAGAGATAGCTATAGATAGAAATATAGAAAGATATATCTCTCTCTCTCATTTTTTTTCTTTCCTACCTTTAAAGTAGTTGGTGAGCCCTCCTCTCCTCCCCCCCGCTGCCCTCTGGGACCTGTGTGTGTCCCAGAAGATGAGGTGGCCATTCATAAAAGCGCCACGCGAATCGCGGGTGTGCAGTAGGAAACCGGCTGTGAAGCCTGAAGGCTCCACTGGCGGTTTCCCTTAGTTATAGTGGTGCCTGCACCCGAGCTGGTGGACGAATCAGCCTTGGGTGGGACGCCATTGCGGGATCCCTGGACAGGTAAGTGTCCTTATTAAAAGTCAGCAGCTGCAGTACTTGTAGCTGCTGACATTTAAAATAAACTTTTTTGAGGCTGGAACGCCGCTTTACTTCACCATTACCTTTTAGGGCTCTTTCACACAGGCGGCCCGTTCAGGTCCGCCTGCCAGTTTTTTAGGCAGATCTGAACGGGCGCTCCATGCTCCTCTATGGAGCCGCGTGTGACGGAGGAAAAACCTACTTTTCCATCCGTCTGGCGGATCGGGTGAACGCGGACAGACGGTCCGTGTTCATCCGATCCCCCCATAGGGGAGAGCGAAGAAAAGACAGGCCGGTCCCTGCACAGTGTGCGGGGACCGCCCTGTCATCCGCCGGCTCAGCGGGGATCAACGGAGCGATCCCCGCTGAGCAAGCGGAGGTTCACGGGGCGGATCATTACTGATCCGCCCCGTGTGAAAGGGGCCTTAGTCTTGCACAGTTGAACCGGCTCCTCTCCTATACTGAAATTGCTTTCTCTGATTTCAGTGCATACATCAGCTTCTCAGTGTTAATTAAAAGCTATTGCAAGGCAGATAGAGAAAAGGGATATCACTGCTCCATGGAGGTCAAACAAAGGTAAAAGCCTCTCCTCCAGATTAGAAGCCCCAGGTGCTGGCAATGCATGCAACAATGCAAATGGGAAGAAATTCTGGACACACTCCCAAAAAAGTTTTTGCCTTTATTCCAAAAAATTAATAAAAAAAAAAAACGGATTAAAAAACTACACGCCACGGCAAATCAGAACGGACAGTCATAGCTATGACTAAGCACTGTTTGTTAGTGTAAAACGTGTCAGCTCTTCTGTGTGTTCAGATCTGCCGTGGCATGTATTTTTGAATCAATTTTTGTTATAAAAAGGCAAAAACCTTTTTTGCAGTGCGGCTGTCCAGAATTGTTTTCCCATTTGCATTGCAAGGCAGATAGAGCTTGCTGAGAACATCCATCATAATCTAACCCTTTACATTACTACCCATGGCCCCCAACCCTTTCATCAATAGGATTACATTTCTTTCAACTATGTAGTCTCATCATCAAATCTGGACATTACCTAGGATCTGCATGCAAATCCATTCTGCCTAGGACTGTTCACTCTACCCATCAAAGCATTTTGATCTTTACATAACTCCACCCAAGAATTCACTGCTTGCATCAGGGCTGAGGGCTCTTGAGAGAAGTACTGAGGCAGGGGTACTGTGATGTTTTCAGAAAGCACCTTGCCAGCTCCTACCAACAGCCATGATCGGTTTGCTTTGCATAGAGAAGCATAAAGAAGACCCAGCGATGACATCACTAGGTCTATAATATGGTAGCGCATTAAGAAAGAAAAGTTTTATCTAACCACTTAAGCCCCGGACCAATATGCTGCTAAATGCCCAAAGGCGTTTTTACAATTCAGCACTGCGTCGCTTTAACAGACAATTGCGCGGTCGTGCGACGTGGCTCCAAAACAAAATTGACGTCCTTTTTTTCCCCACAAATAGAGCTTTCTTTTGGTGGTATTTGATCACCTGTGCGGTTTTTATTTTTTGCCCTATAAACAAAAATAGAGCGACAATTTTGAAAAAAATGCAATATTTTTTACTTTTTGCTATAATAAATATCCCCCAAAAACATATATAAAAATGTTTTTTTTCCTCAGTTTAGGCCGATACGTATTTTTCTACCTATTTTTGGTATAAAAAAAAAAAAAAAATCGCAATAAGCGTTTATCGATTGGTTTGCGCAAAATTTATACCGTTTACAAAATAGGGGATAGTTTTATTATTATTTTTTTTTTTTTTACTACCAATGGCGGCGATCAGCGATTTTTTTCGTGACTGCGACATTATGGCGGACACTTCGGACAATTTTGACCCATTTTTGGGACCACTGTCATTTGCACAGCAAAAAATGCATTTAAATAGTTTATTGTGAAAATGACAGTTGCAGTTTGGGAGTTAACCACAGGGGGCGCTGTAGGAGTTAGAGTTCACCTAGTGTGTGTTTACAACTGTAGGGGGGTGTGGCTGTAGGTCTGACGTCATCGATTGCGTCTCCCTATATAAGGGATCACTCGATCGATGCAGCCGCCACAGTGAAGCACGGGGAAGCCGTGTTTACACATGGCTCTCCCCGTTCTTTAGCTCCAGGGAGCGATCGCGACGGGGCGGCTATTAACCCCACGGGTTTGCGACCACCGCATGTAGCGGGGGGGGTCCAGATCGGACCCCGGACCCGCGGGGACGTACCTGTACGCCCATATGCCTGTACGTGCCATTCTGTGGACGTACATATACATGTGGCGGTCGTCAAGTGGTTAAAAAATGAATTAGCATGTTGATTGGGGAGGAATAGGAACTAGTAAAAATATAACCAGCAAAATATAAGCAGCTTTAAAGTAGAACTATAGGAAAAACTTTTTGTTTCATATCAGATAAAGTAAGTGAGGGTTTTTGCCATCTGTGTCTCATTAGGGAGATTTTCCTTCACTTCCTGCCCAATAGCCAAACAGGAAGTGAGAGGAAATCTCTGCAAATTAAGGGAATGCCTTAGGGACCCCCGGGTCATCCCCATTGGATGATTTCCCCTCCATTACTTTTCTGGGGACAACACAAAATGTGGGATTTTCTTTAAATTTCAAAAATAATGGTATACAGGATAAATAGACAGTGAATCTCCCTAACAGGGGCACAGACAGCAATAAAAAGTAACAAGCAGTCTAATCCCTCTCAACGCTATTCCAAAAAAAAAAAAAAAGTTTTGCCTTTAGTTATACTTTAAGTCTTGGATTGTGTAAAAACCCATCAATTTATTTAATCACAAGACCTATATGGCTTCTGAAACACTATTTAAGCGGATGCTTCTCCCACTAGTTGATGTCGCTTTGCGGCAATGAGAATGCTGGCTGCATCATCAGTGAGTGGATGCCGCACATAAAATACACCAACAATAAGGATAGCTGATGAGCAGAAATAAATCACTGATATAAATGATGTAGATCGCCGCTTACGAAGTCCTGCCCAGGACGCAACGCGTACAGGGAAGGAGGGAATGTATGATGTCACCCGCGGCCATCTTTTTCCGGTTTGACATTTGTATCATGCGCACTCGATATTTGCAGTTGGTACAAGTGCTGGACTTGTAAGTTTTATACTTTTATGTCATACTAACCTTCAGCCCTGGGTTTGCAATGAGACGAGTATTATCACTCAGGTATGCCGTGTAGTGTTCAACCATCCTCTTGGTCTCTGGCTGACTCAGATGCTCGTATGGAGAAGAGAAGCAGCCAGCAGCCAACATAACTGTGGGGCTTTCTGCAAGCGAAGAGAGTGTCACTTTGAGAATTATAACGCACGCAGCACAGAAGTAAACAGGTATGTTCTCAACTTTTTTCTACAAAAAATTCCATTGATAAAACAAATTACTTTCTCTAATAAAAACATCGTACAATTAAAAATAAATATCTAATTGCATCAGCTAATACTGAAACAAAGCTTTCAGACACAGGAAATGTGTATTGCATAATGCATACGAAGACCTTTTCTAGGGAATTAGTATGCTCAAATTTTTTTTTATGAAAACAAACCACTTAAAGGCCGGTTCACACTGCTGCGTGGTGCGAGATTGCAAATCACATGCGATGTCCGTGCGATGCAAATACAGCCACACAGATTGTATGGCTAAATTTGCATTGCATTCAGACCAAACTCGCACAGGACCCTTTTTTAGGTCTGCAACAGAATCGAATGAACACCTATGCGATCGATCCGATCCCTGTCCGAATTTGCAGATCGCACTGCGATAATCGAACCGACTTGGGGGTGTCATTAACTTTTACTTGACACTCCCAGAAGTTCACATAGGGCAGTGTAAACTGCCGCCTGGGGGAAAAATGCGATGCAGGAACTCGCAGAGGATTTGCAGGGTTCCCGCATCGCTGCAGTGTGAACCGAGCCTTAGACCAGTGTTTTTCAACTCCAGTCCTCAAGGCACACCAACAGGTCATGTTTTCAGGATTTCCTTTAGATGAAACGACTGTGGTAGTGAAACTGATCGAATCACCTGTTCAAAATAATGGAAAGCCTGAAAACATGACCTGTAATGCCTCGTTTCCACTGAGCGGATCGGTTCGGTTCGGTACGGTTCGGTTCGCTTTTTTGGGTGTTTCCATTATGAAAGCGTGCCATAAAAGCGAACCGTACCGGACCATTCTGGGTCCTGCTTCAGATGTGGGGCCATAGAGAATGGAACGGTTCCATTAGGGCGGACCTACAAATACATCTCACTGATTGGTGGATGTGCTAGGCTTTTTTTCTAAACCTTGCATGGTCCCGGATGGTCCGATTTGCAGTGGAAATGCTCTGCAGAATAGACCGGTCCCATTCTAACCGCTCCATTCTTTCTGACCCGAACCGATCCGTGCAGTGGAAACAAGGCATTGGTGTGCCTTGAGGACTGGAGTTGAAAAACACCGCCTTAGACAAACCTGTCACAAGAGCAACAATGCGTCTGCCATGGTTGAGCTTCTTCTAAAAATGCTAGTTTCCAGGCTGTTATGCGAATTCTGGGGGCTTCAATACATTTTAAGTCAAGAAAAAGCCAAGAGAAAGCATACAGATCAGCTTAATCGGGGAAGAGTCTGCATTCTTGTTCAAGGTCAGCAACAAAAGGAACTAAAGGCAGGAGGTCAAAGTGTCAAAAACGCATCGAAAAGGAGAGTCAGTAATTCGCATGTTTCTGGAGACCACAGTCTCGTATGAATACATATGGGGGTGACAGGTGGTCTCTTGACAGGGTGGCACATTGTAGATAGAAGTCAGAGGACACTGCAGCTATTTGATCTGATATGTTACCTAAAGTGGCCAGCTGTTTGAAGTGAAGGCACGCGGTGGGCTGGCCCAGCAGGTCCAGGCGATGGTATAAGAGCTTGCTGCTGGGAACTGTGTTCAGGTTTTTCAGTTGTTTCACTGGTATTTCTGGCTGTATCATCACAATACACAAAATGAATGAGGTATCCTGAACCTGCACAGGAAAAGAATAAACAAATTAAAAAGTTGAAAAAAAACATTACATTTTTGCCATTTTCTTCCCCTCTTTTGTGAAAGCACCCTTCCTTGGATCCTCTCCCCAGTGGGTGATATCCATGATGCAGAGAGCAGTGTTGACATAAATGCTGCTCTCTGCATCAATATATGGTTACTCCAGGGCGCAGTAGTAAAGATGCACAATTAAAATACGTCCTCAGATATACATCTTTTCAGCCAGAGCTGAAAGATAGCAAACATCTCACGCTTTAAAATTGCACGCACTCGTGGAATGGCAACAAAGTACGGTACCAAAAAATCTCCATATGCGATGCTTGCAATTTTTTTTGGTTACAATGTTAGAATTACAGAGGAGGTCTAGTGCTAGAATTTTTGCTCTCGCTCGGACGATTGCGGCGATACCTCACATGTGTGGTTTAAACACTGTTTACATATGCAGGCGCGACTTCCGTATGTGTTTTCTATGCTGCGCGAGCTCGCAGGGACGGGGGCGCTTCAAAAATGATTTTTTTTTATATTTTCACAAAAAATTATCACTTTTATTACTGTCACAAGGAATGTAAACATCCCTTGTGACAGTAATAGGTGGTGACAGGTACTCTTTATGGGAGGGATCGGGGGTCTAAAAGACCCCCAAATCCCTCCTTTGCACTTCAAAGTACTCAGATCGCTGAAAACGGTGATTCTGAATACTGTATATATTTTTTAATCCGGCGCCATTGGCAGTCGTGTAAACCGAAAGTGATGTTGTGACGTCGCTTATGTGTTTACAGAGAGAAGACTGTAACAAAGCCGCTTCGTGCCAGTCTGTCTCTAGCCGCCGGAAGTGGCGCATTGCGGATCGGGTCTCCCGGTGGGATGGGAGTCCCGGTAAGAGCGGCGGGAGGCGGCGATGTCCCCTCCCACTCCTCCGGGATAACAACCGAGAGGCTTTTAGCCGCATCGGTTGTTATCCCTGGAAAGCCGCTTGCTGGCTCTAAAAAAAAAAAATGGTACCAGGATGATGCCTGCAGCTGCGAGCATCATCCTGGTATAACCCCCTAAAGCCAAGGACACATATATGCGTACGCTCGGCGGAAAGGGGTTAATTACCAACACACAGGGATTACATGGGCTCCGTGGTGGACTAAACGCTGGGAAAGTACAGAACTAATTAAATCAAAGCTTTTCCGGCAGATCAGTCCATGCAACCGACTGATTTGTAATCTGCTTAAGAAATTTTAATTTCACATATCTGGAAAATGAGCAAAGAAATTGGTCTACTGGCACCTAGTGCAGCGTCCAACCTTTTGGACAAAAACTGCTCTAGGGGAGGGTAGTTATGCTGCCACTAGTTTACAGCCCAGAGATATAGCCACCCACTCCAGAACCGTCACCTGGCAGCAAACCAGAAGGCCCAGTGCTCTGGATATTACTCCAGTCTGGTGTGCAGTCAGTCATGGCTTAGGGCAGGGGGTAGGCAAGCTCGGCCCTCCAGCTGTGGTAAAACTACAAATCCCATCATGCCTCTGCCTCTAGGGGCCATGCCTGTGATTTTCAGGGTCTTGCAATGCCTCATGGGACTTGTAGTTTCACCACAGCTGGAGTGCCAAGGTTGCCTACCCCTGGCTTAGGGCATGGGCAGTCACGACGGTCCAGAACTGTGCTCATGGAATGCATTTGCCTGACTATCATGCTGCACCCTAGCTTACAAGAGGGTAAATAAAACAGTAAAAGATAGGATCACCACAATACCATAGTAGTATAAATCTTATGTAATGAGTACATGGTTTCAACAGCTCTGCTTGTTTTTTTTTTTTTTTGTGCTCTAAGTTCCTCTTTACCACAGAACCCTTATAACTAGGGTTGTCCCGATACCGATACCAGTATCGGTATCGGTACCGATACTGAGTATTTGCGGGAGTACTTGTACTCCCGCAAATGCCCCCGATGCCTGAATAGAATACTATAGGGGGGACATGGCTGGATTTATGGGGGACATGGCTGGATAGTGGGGGGACATGGCTGCAAATGTGGGGGGACATGGCTGCAAATGTGGGGGGACATGGCTGCAAATGTGGGGGGACATGGCTGCATACGTGGGGGGACATGGCTGCATACGTGGGGGGACATGGCTGCATACGTGGGGGGACATGGCTGCATACGTGGGGGGACATGGCTGCATACGTGGGGGGACATGGCTGCATACGTGGGGGGACATGGCTGCATACGTGGGGGGACATGGCTGCATACGTGGGGGGACATGGCTGCATACGTGGGGGGACATGGCTGCATACGTGGGGGGACATGGCTGCATACGTGGGGGGACATGGCTGCATACGTGGGGGGACATGGCTGCATATGTGGGGGGACATGGCTGCATACGTGGGGGGACATGGCTGCATACGTGGGGGGACATGGCTGCATACGTGGGGGGACATGGCTGCATACGTGGGGGGACATGGCTGCATACGTGGGGGGACATGGCTGCATACGTGGGGGGACATGGCTGCATACGTGGGGGGACATGGCTGCATACGTGGGGGGACATGGCTGCATACGTGGGGGGACATGGCTGCATACGTGGGGGGACATGGCTGCATACGTGGGGGGACATGGCTGCATACGTGGGGGGACATGGCTGCATACGTGGGGGGACATGGCTGCATACGTGGGGGGACATGGCTGCATACGTGGGGGGACATGGCTGCATACGTGGGGGGACATGGCTGCATACGTGGGGGGACATGGCTGCATACGTGGGGGGACATGGCTGCATACGTGGGGGGACATGGCTGCATTTGGGGACACATTTAAAAAAAGTATCGGTATTCGGTATCGGCGAGTACTTGAAAAAAAGTATCGGTACTTGTACTCAGTCCTAAAAAAAGTGGTATCGGGACAACCCTACTTATAACTTACAAATATCGCAAATAAAAAAAGGGACCAGTTGTCAGCGATTAGGTATAAAACCAGAGCTTTTGAGGAAACCAGCTAAAGTGTCTGCTTTGCATATTTAAAAAGGAGGGTCCACTGGAGGGTGCAGGATGTACAAATGCCGTTTGATGTGCCCCATATGGATTTAGTTTTATGGACAAGGCTTACCAATTACCATGGCATTATGGCTAAGGCCTCATGCACACAGGACTTTTAGTAGGAGAAATTGATCTAGGAAGCATAAACGCGCTTAATTTCTTCTGCTTTTAGGGCTCCTGAACACAGGACAAAAAAAAAAAAGAAGCTGCAAAGCCGGTGATCTGCCGTGCTGGTTCCAGCTATCGTGGAAGTTCCAGCGCATGCGCAAGCTGATGTGCTGAGATGGTTCCAGCTATCGGGAAAGTTCCTTCAAGGACTGCACAGGCGCAAACTTGCTGACGGAAATCCCCGAACCGCGGCCGGCATCCAGGGCGACGTGGATTTCGAGGTAAGTGGCCAGTCGGCCTCACGCCCTCGCTGCGCTCGGACGGCTCGCTCGGCCTCCTGGCTCTTTTTTTAACATCCTCCAATCCACGGGGATGTTAAAGAATGAGCCTGGATGCCGGGCGAGGTTCGGAGATTTCCGTCGGGAAGTTTGCGCCTGCGCAGTCAGTGAAGGAACTTCCCCGTTAGGGGAACATTGAGGACAAGTCACCGGTACTGATGCCAGGAAAGAACGGCTGTAGAGACGCGCTTTTAGAAGTGTTTTGCATTGGAGTTTTAGCGTGTTTAGCAGCATTTCTCTGCCCTCTATTTTTCACTCCCAAATCCAACTTAAAAATTCTTAATGCGGCTTAGTGTTGTATACATCGTTAACGTGCGTTTAGCCGCAACAGACGTTTTTTACAGCTTAAAGTTGTTGTAAAGGCAGAGGGGTGTCTATCTTAAAGCGGAGGTCCCGCGATGTCGGCAACCGAGGTCGAGCAATCGGTCATCCCTCGGCTGCACCCGCCGCCATCCTTGGTGAGGGAATCGGGAAGTGAAGCGTTGCGGCTTCACTGCCCGGTTCCCTACTGCGCATGCACGAGTAGCGTGGCGCGCCGTCACTGGTTCGCGCTCTCTCCTTGGAACAGTGCATTTCACAGAAGACAGCGGGGGATACGGGTAGGGGCGGTGCTGCCGCACAAGAGTATTCCCGGAAGTGGGTGCAAATACCTGTCTTAAACAGGTATCTGCACCCCCTTCCCCCCTGAAAGGTGCCAAATGTGACACCGAAGGGGGGGGGGGGGGAGGGTTCCGAAAAGCAGAAGTTCCATTTTTGGGTGGAACTCCACTTCAATGCCTCTTCTATGCATTAAGATAAAAAACCTTCTGTGTGCATCAGCCCCCCCTCATACTTACCCGAGCCCCATCTTCCTCCAGCGATGTTCACGAGAGACTCTGACGCTTTAGACTCTCTCTCCTGATTGGCTGAGACACAGCAGTGACCCTCAAGTCAGTTAGCCAATCTGGAGAGTGGGGCGGGGGGCGAACCGCAGCTCCGTGTCTTAATGGACACAGAGAGCTGTAGCTCGGCCGCCCCCATAGAAAACTGCTTGCTGTGGGGGCATTTGACAGGAGGGAGGAGCGAGGAAGGAGAGGCAAGGGGCAAGGAGGGAGGAACGCCAGCGAGGGACCCGAAAAGAGGAGGATCTGGGCTGCTCTGTGCAAAACCATTACACAGAGGCGGCAAGTATAACAGGTTTGTTATTTTTAAAGAATTAAAAAAAAAAAAACACGAGACTTTAGTATCACTTTAAAAACGCCTATGCCACTTACAGCTCCTAAAAGCCTATGTGTTCATGGACACAGAGTAACAGAGGCGTTTTGAAGCTGTAAAAAAAAAAAAAAAAACACCATACCCGACGCTCCTAAAAGAGGCAGGAAAAATGCCATGTGTGCACGAGTGCTTAGATGTACATGAGTTTACACACATTTATCTGCATAAAACCAGGTTGAATGGTTCCTGAACAGAGACATTTCATGTTTCTATAAAACACAGCTAGATGTCTAGGTGTTAATTCAGGTCACTGGCTCTAAACATATCTGAACGCATGTATTTTGACTCCCGTCTGCATGGGTCCCTGAATGTGTGGAGGTCCTATATGAGGTTTTAGACAGGGGTGAGGTCTTTACCCCTGATGGGCCTCAGCACACAATCAAAACCAGCCCAACTCCAGCCAAAGCAGGAAAATATATTCTGCATAAAACTCTCGGCTAGAAAATGCAATGGGTTTCCAAGGTTGGGCTGTTAAGCACCGAAAAAAAGCCTAACAGAGTAACTAAAGCTCTTTAAGTGCAAACATGTGATTGGCATTAATACAAGTGATGCAACCCTGCTGGCCAGTCACTAAATCTCACTGGGGCAGAAGGGCTTTCCAGCAAACCGCCTGATGGTGAAAATCTCTGATGATGAGTTTTCATAGTCAGTTCTTGGGGGTGAATTCTCCAAGCAGAAGCTTTTTTTTTTTCCAGGACATGTGAATTAATAAACCATTGTCCCCTCACAAAATGTTATTACGACTTCATGGATTATAATTAAAGAGGATGAGGCTTGCTGTGCCGTCTTACCATTTTCCAGGCGTAGCTGACATTATACGCCTCCTTCCCAGGGTCCCGCAGCTTGTTGATGTGCCAAGACAGCGAGGAATTCGCAGGCACCGCAATGATCTGACTGCCCAGGGGGAGGCTGTGGAGGAAAACGCACACTGATAAGTCTCAGGCAAACAAACGTGAGAGCCAATCCCTGACAGAGACCCAACAGCTTTCATCCTGCCGGGCAAAGAATTGTTATCATTGCTCGGCTAAACCTTGTCAAATCAATGAAACTTTTCTAAATTACAGCGTCGCTGCTGCGGGGAGAACGGGCGCCTTAATACATCCATGGGGAAATGTAGCGGCCCGTTTGTTAAAGTGATGGTAACTGCTAATGTGTTCTTCGCTTAATTGTGTTTAGTACAGGAAAATGCAAATGCAGTGTCCTTTTATTTTATTTCTCCTCTATACTGGTGATTCTTAACTGCATTAACCACCTGGGGCCCGCGCTATAGCCGAATGGCGGCTACAGCGCGGACCTGAAAATCAAAGTGGACGTCAATTGACGTCCGCCCCTTTTGGCGCTCCCGAGCGCGCAGCGGGGAAACTCTGTGTTGGCCGTGTCCGACACAATCAATCACAGATCGCGGCGAACGGCCAATCAGAGTGGCCGTTTGCTATGCGATCTGTACGGCCAATGAGAGATGATCTCAAATGTAAACATATGAGATCATCTCTCATTGCCGGCTCACACAGAGACAGCGTCCTGTCTCTGGAGAGGAGACCGATCTGTGTCTCTTGTACATAGGGACACAGATCGGTCACGTCACCCCCCCCCCACCTACAGTTAGAACACTATATAGGGAACATATTTAACCCCTTCCTCACCCCCTAGTGTTAACCCCTTCAATGCCAGTCACATTTATACAGTAATCAGTGCATATTTATAGGACTGATCGCAGTAAAAATGCGAATGGCGCCAAAAATGTGTCCGATGTGTCCGCCATAATGTCGCTGTCCCAAAAAAAAAAAAAAAAATTCGCAGATCGCCGCCATTACTAGTAAAAAAAACAATTCTGTCCCCTATTTTGTAGGCGCTATAACTTTTGCGCAAACCAGTCGCTTATTGCGATTTTTTTTTTTTTTTTTAACCAAAAATATGTAGAATACGTATCGGCCTAAACTGCGAATTTTTTTTTTTTTTTTTAATTGGGCTATTTATTATAGCAACAAGTAAAAAATATTGTATTTTTTTTCAAAATTGTCGCTCTTTTGTTTATAGCGCAAAAAATAAAAACCGCACAGGCGATCAAATACCACCGAAAGAAAGCTCTACTTGTGGGGAAAAAAGGACGTCAATTTTGTTTGGGAGCCACGTCGCACGACCGCGCAATTGTCAGTTAAATCGACGCAGTGCCGGAAGCTGAAATTTCACCTGGGCAGGAGGGGGGTATATGTGCCCAGTAAGCAAGTGGTTAAAATTAGGGTTGTCCAGATACCGATACCAGTATCGGTATCGGTACCGATACCGAGTATTTGCGCCAGTACTCGTACTCGCGCAAATACTCCCGATACCAAAATAGAATACTTTTTTTTTTTTTTTTTGTGACATCGAACACAAATTGGATGGCACCATTGGATGGCACTGATAGGTGGCACTGGCATTGATTGAATGGCACTCATAAATGGATGGCACTGATAGGTGGCACTGGCATTGATTGGGTGGCACTGATGAGATGCACTAATAAGCTGCCTCCCTGCACTGATGCACTAATGGGCACTGATCTGCACTGATAGGTGGCACTGGCTAGCTGCACTTTTGGGCACTGGCACCGATGAGCTGCACTGACAGTGATCACTCCTTCAATGATATGTAGTTTTCCAGTACCGTATGCTAAAAAACAGCCCCACACCATGATGTACCAGTTCTTCATAATTCTAAAGAAAATATCCTTAGTCTGTATTGTGGTTTGAAAACGGTCACATGACATTAAAAAAAAGTATCGGTATTCGGTATCGGCGACTACTTGGAAAAAAGTATCGGTACTTGTACTCGGTCCTAAAAAAGTGGTATCGGGACAACCCTAGTTAAAATGAACCTATAGCAGAACAGAGGACAAAACGCTCAGTGGCAGCAAGCATAGTTCAAACTAGTCATTTTAAGGGGGGGGGGGGACTTTTGAGGCATAAAGACCGTTCTCAGTCGTGACCTTCTATCCCGCTCTGGCAACCAAATACAGCAATGAGGAGCCAAGGAAAGAGTCAGCTAGAGAAACATCTTGCTTTGCCCTGCACAAGTTTTTTACACGAGGCGGACTCCGTCGCTATGGAGCCCGCCAGCTCAGCGGGAGATCTCTCCGTTGAGCCGGCGGATGACAGGACGCTCTCTGCTCACTGAGCGGGGAGGAGCTTGTGCAGCGCCGCTGTCTCCTATGGAGAGATCTGATGAAAACGGACAGCATGTCCGTTTTAATAAGATCTCACCCGACCTGATCCACCATGGACAGATGAGGACGTATCGCCATACGTCTGATTTTGGCAGGTCGGGTCGGATGTCAGCAGAGACATGTCCGTAGGATTGCATGGAGCGTCCGTTCAGGTCCGCCTACAAAACTGACAGGCGGACCTGAACTGTCTGACCGTGTGAAAGGGGCCTAAAGGTTGGCATTTGATCTTGTGACGGCTTCGGCAATGGCAGTTCCTGTATTTCTTTCCAGACAGCTTCCTTGTTTATGCTTATTAAACCTTTGGGTATACAATTAAATTGAGGGTGATGAAAAAAATTCCTTCTTGGAAAAAAATAAATAAGAAAATAGTTGAAGCTGAATTTCTAGCATCTCTTAGGCCTCATACACACGACCGAACATGTCCGCTGAAACTGGTCCGTCGGACCAGTTTCAGCAGACATGTTCGGTCGTGTGTAGGGCCAACCGGACAATTTTCCGACCGGACAGGTTTCCAGCAGACAACTGTTTCTTAGCATGCCAAGAAACATGTCCGCTGGAAGCCTGTCCGCCGGACATGTCCGATGGTCAGTACGACTCATGGGACATGTCCGCTGGCCCGAGAACCCGCGCATCGCGTCTAAGTGATTCAACGCATGCGTGGAAGCATTGAACTTCTGCGTGTACAGCCATCAGACCAAATGATCCCAGTGGACATGTCCGATGAAAACGGTCCGCGGACCGTTTTCATCGGACATGTTGGGTCGTCTGTACGAGGCCTGAGTGTTACTAAACCCAGAACAGTAAAATCAGTCTGTATATGCAGTAAATCATGCTTATTCTACTCACTGTGGAATCATGCTCATTCTGTAAAAAGGCTGTTTGATCCTGACTTCTCTGATCATCCCCTTATTCCACTGTTCCAAATCCATCTCCTAATAAAACAGAGCCTTGGAGGCACTCTGCACATGCTCAGTTTGGTGTGTATTGCTGGAGAGTTTTTTTTTTTTTTTTGGGAGGGTGCATGTGCTCAGCACAAGTCCTATCAGTGCTGCCCAGACAGAGGGTCATGGGTCATACAGCCTCATAGGACAGTCAGAAGAGAATGAAAACCTCTCCTACAAGCTTTAACCAGACACTGATAGAAGTCACAAGACTGCCATGCACTGCCGATGAGAAAATATATTTAGCAGTCTATATTTACTAAAATAATTGCCTTTCCGTGTACTGTGGGAAACCAGAATAAGTGAATGCAGGCTCCTGGGTTTAGTAACACTTTAAACACAAGAACGAACACACTAAATTTGGATGAAAAATAAACCAAGCTGGCTTTTACTTACTTTAGCACAGTTGCAGAGCTTCCTGGTTAACATTATTTGACTAAAGGATTTTAAGGGGTATTGTATTTTTTCTGGAACATACAAGGCCTGTGCTTCTGTTTATGAATGCTAGCAAATATTTTTTTTACACGTTATCAATATTTAACCCATTTTCTTACCTGAGAATATTCTGCCGGACCAGATAAAACTTTGGTATGTTCTCGTAGTGTATGATATCCGTGTGCAGGGGAGGCTCCACCAATAGATAGGGTCTGGTGAGCGAGGGATGCATCAGAGTATAACCTGGCAGGAAAAGAACGGGAGGGTTAATAGATGAAGATAAAAATCTTACAATAGCTGTACATGAAGTATAAAAGCGGCTTAGACTAGAGATGTCCCAGTACATTATATGGCCCCAAATTTTTGGACCCCCGATCATTACTCCTATATGAGCTTATTGGGCATCTGATTCTAAAAAACATTTTTGTGGCTTTAAAAGTCTCCATTGATCATGGAAGATATTCTACAATATTGTATGGACTTGTGAACTTGCTTTGAACCCTAGGTGGCCGTGTCTTAAGTATATATGAGTTTTCTTCTACCATACAAATATCTAATTGTTATTTTTTTTAGGTAATTATCAGTATGCTCGTGAGGCACCATTATTCACTAGGATTTAGTGTCTCTTAATATACTTTCTCCTTTTAAAATTTATGACATAATATATAATTATATGTCATATTTTATTGTCTGGGTTTCCCCTTATGCCCTAATTGGTATAGCTCATGACACTAATAGGTGTATCAAACTACTAGTTTTGATATATGCATCTCTTATATATATTCCTTATATATATTTTTTGTATAAAAGTCATTTAAACGTCCGTGGTGAAAGTAGATGTACCTGATTAATAGGTTTGGATTAAAACTCCCTATTTTTACCATTTATTATGTCCCCCTAGTCTTTTCCTTTTAAGTTTACATGGATTAGGTTTAGGGATGTATGGGATAAATTCCATATTCCAATATGGACGATAGGGTTCTGCTGACTATGACTCAGAACGAGGCGTGGTTTTTCCGATACTTTAAATTGCGATGCGTCAGTGCGTCACCTGTGCCCTGGGATGACATCAGATTGTGACGAAATGTACGATGGGAGCAGTGACGTGCTGACGGCATCGCGTAGCGGTCCCTGTGAGGGACAGGTGTTCGTGGGCCGGCCGTTCATATTCTTATGCTTCATTTGAAGCTTTTTATGCAAGTGCAACATTTTTATTAAACGTACCAGTGGTTTAATTGATTTACACTATGGAGAGCCTTTTACTTCTGGGTATATGTGGTTGACATATGCCTATGAGCATTGGAGAGATCGAGACTTATTGGCTCCTGGTTACAACATTTACGTACTTCCTTGTGAGCGGACACTTCCCCATATTTCCAGAATAAAGGCCCTGGCTGGGTTAACAGCCGCAAGCACATTGTGCTTGGCATCTGGTAAGCACGCACTCTTTGTGGTGGAGGTGTACACGTCTGTTGTGGTGTCATTTGTGATAATTTCACCAATCAAGCCTTATCACTGTTTAAGCTCAATATTTTTATGGTGTTTGCTTCATATATGTTTAAGTGTTTTCAATTATTTCACGTATACACATTTATTAGCACAGCTCCTTTTTTTCCCAATGCCGTTAGGTTGCTGGTTCAACTAGACCTGGGTTTTATGGACACTCTGGATGTATGGAAAGTCCCCAATGCATTGGCAGTGAAAAACATCCATACGCACACATGGTATGTCCACACTAGCTTTATATTCTAATGCGTACATGTTCATAATCAAATCATACAAGAAAGGAACGCCCTTGTCCCAGCCAATCATATCTAAGTTATTAGGTTATACAAGTAATATTCGTCACAATTATACATTTAAACATGTATACAATTATACATCGTGTGTAAAATATAACTTTCTTGTATTAAGAGAGGTATGGACTCCAGAGACAGAGATATAATTTTGCCCCTGTACAAATCATTAGTAAGACCTCATCTGGAATATGCAGTTCAGTTTTGGGCCCCAGTTCTCAAAAAGGAAATCGGAGAACTGGAGAAAGTGCAGAGAAGGGCAACCAAACTGATAAGAGGCATGGAGGAGCTCAGCTATGAGGAAAGATTAGAAGAACTAAATCTATTCACTCTGGAGAAGAGGAGAATTAGGGGGGATATGATCAACATGTACAAATATATAAGGGGTCCATATAGTGAACTTGGTGTTGAGTTATTCACTTTACGGTCAACACTGAGGACAAGGGGGCACTCTCTACATCTAGAGGAAAAGAGATTTCACCTCCAAATACGGAAAGTTTTTTTTCACAGTAAGAGCTGTGAAAATGTGGAACAGACTCCCTCCAGAGGTGGTTCTGGCCAGCTCAGTAGATTGCTTTAAGAAAGGCCTGGATACTTTCCTAAATGTACAGAATATAACTGAGTACTAAGATTTGTAGGTAAAGTTGATCCGGGGTAAATCCGATTGCCTCTCGGGGGATCAGGAAGGAATTTTTTCACCTGCTGTAGCAAATTGGATCATGCTCTGCTGTTTTTTTTTGCCTTCCTCTGGATCAACTGTGGGTATGGAGTTGGGTGTATAGGATTGTACTGTGTTTTTTATTTTGTTTGTTTATTTTTTGTGGTTGAACTGGATGGACTTGTGTCTTTTTTCAACCTGACTAACTATGTAACAGTCTGTATTCCGGGCACCAGACTGATCTTGGTTCCTACTGCAGCTTATCTAATGTTTATGTTCTTTGACAGAATAATATAGCCAAGGTTCCTGGCTTCTCCTAGAAACTCAAGGATACATTTTAAATACATTTTAGGATACAGGCATTAATCACTAAGGGGGAACTCTAACAAGCCTTATAATGCATTATTAATATAGGGAAACTATAGCCTATCAATCATTGATATCTATGGGGGAACCGCCTTTCAAATGCTACAATAGGTTGAAGTGTTTGTGGGAGTCCAAGCTTGTTCAATCTAAACATCAGTTGTCAGGTTAAAGTACTGGATGTTAAAGCCTCGTACACACGCACGGTTTTCTTGGCAAGAACCAGCAAGAAAACCGCTTTAAGACTAGAAAACCTAGCCTGCAATCAGCCTTCCACTATTACGTTTTTAACAGGGTTCAGGTAAGGGCTCTATTCAGGGCGCTTGACCTCCATGTCAAAAGATATCTTTATGGAGGTGGTGGAACAAAAAAGGGCCTTCAAAACCTGCTGCCTCATAGTTGGAACACACAATTGTTCAACATGTCTTTATATGTATTAACAGCACCTTTCACAAGAAATACCTGAACTCAATTATTTGGTCCTATAGTTGTAGATGTGATGGTCAGGTGTCATCAAACTACAGCCGTATAGTAAATCTACCTGTATGCGTGTCAGTATGATGATTTCAACACTAGAGGGTGCCAAAACACAGCGTTACATGCACGGGTCTGTATACCAACAATTGTAGAAGATTATCCAGGAAAAGAACCTAAAACTGCAGGCACACACAGACACTAAGGGCCAGATTCACAGACATTTGCGTTACGCTGCGGCGGCGTAACATATCCCATTTACGTTACACCGCCGCAAGTTTACAGCGCAAGTGCTTGATTCACAAAGTACTTACCTGTAAACTTGCGGCGGCGTAGATTAAATCCGCCTGGCGCAAGCCCGCCTAATTCAAATGGGGCGGGGACCATTTAAATTAGGTGCGTTCCCACGCCGAATGTACTGCGCATGCTCCGTCCCTAAAATTTCCCGACGTGCATTGCGCTAAAGGACGTCGCAAGGACGTCATTGGTTTCGACGTTAACGTAAATGGCGTCCAGTGCCATTCACGGACGACTTAGGCAAACGACGTGAAATTTAAAAATTCGACGCGGGAACGACGGCCATACTAAACATTGGTTAGACCACCTAGAGGGCATGCTTAGTTTTACGTGACGCATCTTTACGGAAACGACGTAAATTTATATCGACGGGCAAAGCGAACGTTCGTGAATCGGCGTAACTAGTCATTTGCATATTCTACGCCGACCGCAATGGAATCGCCACCTAGCGGCCGGCCTAGAATTGCAGCCTAAGATCCAACGGTGTAACACACTTACACCTGTCGGATCTTAGGGCTATCTATGCGTAACTGATTCTATGAATCAGTCGCATAGATACGACAATCGTATCTCAGAGATACGATGGCGTATCAGGAGATACGCCGTCGCATCTCTTTTGTGAATCTGGCCCTAAAAGCCTAGGACATTCGATCAGAAAATCAGATGCAAAATACCGCTTTCGAAGCGATCGTACAATAATCATGATCATTAGTACACAGCCTTCAAGAGCTGATCACAACAGTTCATGCAAAATAATCCGAAAAGACAAAACATGAAAAGAAAATTCTCGTATAATACCAGAACATACGATTATATGTATTTGGCACAAAAAATTAAAAGAGCAAGACCACACATGCCCGGAGATGAAAGAATACATTACAATACCACACATTTTTCGCAACTTTAACCTCATTGTCACGGGCATGCAAAAAGAAAAAAAAAAAAAAAAAAAAGACGCTCATTCGTCCAATATTCTCATTGTGTGTACGAAGCTTTAAGCTAGCCATACATTAACCCCTTGGTGCTGGCCGCACGCAAATATGCAGCCTCTCTGTGCCAATAGGCCGCGTGGAGCATAGGCTCTTATGGGGACCAGGTTCCCTGGATTGTCAGGGAGGGGTGTATCCTGTCCCAACCACTCAAGTTTGCGTCCACCGATACCACCTTCCAAAGGATAGAACAATTTCCAGTTTTTTAGGGCTAAGTTAGAAATCCACCATACAAAAGGGAGATTTCCACCTGGCTGGACAGCACTAGTAAGCGATCTCCCCCAGAGGAGAGCTGAATTAGAAGATGCAGAAAAAAAAAGAAAATTGAGCAACCTCATTTCCTGGCATCAGGATGACCAGCATCTTCTAGCCCTTTCTCCCCAGACCTACTGCCCCTGGCCTGTCCCTTTTATTCGTTAGATCGGATCAGGGAAGCTCAGCATAACATGTGGGTGTTACCTAGGGTGGTCTGCATGCAAATACTGCCTGCCTAAGAACATACACTCCTCCCAACTGACACCCACCCGTCAAGACATTTTAATATTTACATAACTCCTCCCAGTCTATTGCTTGAATCACAGCTGATGACTATTGAAGAAAGTACCGACTTGGGGTGCTGTGATGTTTTCAGGAATCAATGTAAAGCACCCTGCCAGCTCCTCCCACTAGCTATGATCTACCTGCATTGCATAGCGAAGCAAAGAAACCCAATGAATATATCATTAGGTCCAAAACAAATGTAATGAAATCAGAAAGGATATAAAAAGGTCATTAGCATATGACTGTAGGGGAGAGGGAGGAACCCTAGAAGGCAAAATATAAGCAGATCAAACTTCAGCTTTACCACTTCCCGTCCCGCCCAGTGAAAATGACGTCCGCAGGAGGGATCTCCCATCCTGGATGGGTGACGTCACATTCTGGGCTTCCTGGCCGTTTAGGGGGAGCACGCCGCTCGGGAGCCGATGTGCGTGCCCGGCGTCCGCGATATCTGCCGGGCACCCGCGATTGCCCTTAACATAGCAGGACCGTGGATCTGTGTGTGTAAACACACAGATCCACATCCTGTCAGGTGAGAGAACGATGGTGTTTTCCCAGTACAGAAGAACACTGATCGGTCACCTCCCCTTGCGAGTCCCCGCCCCCTACCGTTAGAATCACTCCCTAGGACACACAATTAACCCCTTGATCGCACCCTAGTGTTAACCCCCTTTCCTGCCAGTGACATTTACACAGTAATCAGTTTTTATAGCACTGATCACTGTAAAAATGTGATTGGTCCCAAAAAAAAAAATCGCTGAACGCCGACATTACTAGTAAAAAAAAAAAAAAGCGCCATAAATCTATCCCCTATTTTTTAGACGCTATAACTTTTGCGCAAACCAACCAATACACGCTTATTACGATTTTTTTTTTTTTTTACCAAAAATATGAAGAATACATATCAGCCTAAACGAAGAAATTATTATTTTATTTTTTTAGATTGTGATATTATAGCAAAAAGTTGTGTTTTTTTTCAAACTTGTCACTCTTTTGTTTATAGCGCAAAAAAGAAGAACCGCAGAGGTGATCGAATACCACCAAAAGAAAGCTCTATTTGTGGAGGGAAGAAAAAACCCCCATTAATTTGGGTACAGTGTTGTACGACCGCGCAATTGTCATTCAAAATGCGACAGCGCTGAAAACTAAAAATTGGACTGGGCAGGAAGGGGGTGAAAATGCCCTGTATTGAAGCGGTTAAAAGGAACCCCCTCACCCATCTAAACACTTAACATCGCGGTTAAGAGAGCCACAGAATTCCACGTACAGAACCACCCCGTGTTCTAAACTGTCTGGCTGCATTCGTTGCCAAGGTTGTAAAATAATTTTTAATGTGCCAAGTCTTACAAAGTTGTTTACCTTGCAGGTTGGTCCCTCTGTTATTTGATCTTCGAAGGGAATCAAATTTTTTTTTTTTTTTTTTTAGAGCCACTTAATGTTTATCTGTTCAGAAGCCAAAATCTGCAGCAAGCCAGACCAGTTCAGGATACCCTGACAGTCTCTGCAGAGCTTTATTTATTGTGAGATGAAGACGTAATAAGTGGAAGAAACGAAAAAAAAAGCAAAACAAAAAATCTGAGTCTCTTAAGGTTACGACGACTGGATGGAATGTGCCGTGGCGTTGTTACAAAGATACCTTTGTTATCGATGAGGAATGTGTACGAGGCCAGGGAGTCCTGGTAGTAGGTAACGTCCTCAAGGATGTACGCGAGATTAACGTCGACGCCCACGATTCCCAGGAGCAAGTTCCCAAAATAACACGGCTTGCTGACCGTCATGATTAAACCTAAAAGACACAATGCAATGGAAAATATTAGGCAAACATTCTCAAAAAAAAAAAAAAATGGAATATAAATATAAAAACACATTCAATCAACATAATCGGCATGTCAACTTTTTTTTTTTTTTTTGATAGAACGCAGTCCTTGCGGTTTGAAATTGAAGTTAAAACCAAACACCTCCTGCGCATGAGCGATAGTCTGGTACCAGTTCTTCCATCACATCTGCTTCAACAATTAAAGTCACATGACCCCGAGGAGATGTGGCCAACCCCAACGATGGGAGGAGCAAAGAGTTCTCATGCCATGACCAGTTGTATATATTATGCTGTACTAAGAGCTCAGAAGGTTTGAGGAAGAGGGTAGCACCCTCGAAACACGGAAGCCAGTTAGGATCCTGGTGGTATTCTTCCAAGTTCTGGAGTACCCAGAGTGGATCGAGCAACCTTGAAGCCGACGGCTTATTTGATATGCTGTGGCATGGATCAGGGACACACCATGCTTTGCTGTCTTCTCAGGACTGGAGAAGCCCTGCTAACAGTACAAAAACACAGACAAGAGAGGGAGCACCAACCTAGCGCATTATCCCCTCCCCGGTACACCATTTAATAATAATCCACAAAAAAATCTACTCACAAACCATATGATAGACACATCATATCAAAGTGTCTGCTTCAAGGTTGCTTGATCCACTCCCAAACTTAGGACACCACCAGGATCCTAACTTGCTTACGCGTTTCAAAAGTGGTACCCTCTTCCTCAGGGCCAAACCATCCGAACCCTATCCACCCTACCCATATCCAATATATTGTCCAAAGTATTAGGACACCTGACGTTACACACACATGAACTTTAATGGCATCCCAGCCTAAAGCCTCGTACACACGGTCGGACATCCAACAAACTTTCCCTTGGATTTTTGTCCGAAGGGAGTTGTCCGGTCACACCCATAGCATACACACGCTCGGACTTTTCTGCGAACTTTTCTAAAACTTTCCCAACATCACGTGGTTTTTCTGCTCTTTACCGCCACCCTTTGGTTAACTTCTGCTATTGTTGGTTGATTTTAACATTGGTTCTGAGCATGCGTATTTGCACTTTGCACAAAAGTCCGATGGCTTGCTGTACACACGGTCGGACTAGGCACCATCGGATTCATAGTCCTAATATTCCACAACAACTTTATTCTGCTTTCACAAAAAATAAATAAAAAATATGGCAATTGTAGCAAAAAACAAACAAACAAAAAAAAAAAAAAAAAGCTGTCACATTTCTAGAGAGGGTTACAGGATAATAGGGTGCATTTGATTGACTTTGCATTCAATTTTTTCCCCCTTTGCTTGAATGCACTTTACTATCCACATAGAAGACCTTACAACCAATACCAATAGCTTTAGTCCAGCTTCTTACTTGGATTATAAAATGGAACTTACCATCGCCCATCTCATCTGAGTATGGCAGGCTGAAAACGGCCTCATCGATCATGCGGTTTGGCAGGTTGGTGTAAAACCTCCCCACGGTGGTCTCCAGGTTGCTGAGCTGGTTGAGGACCATCATGCTTCCTTTAGTGACAGGTAGGCTGTTCCGATCAGATACGCCGTACTTGACAGAATTCTGTTCTGCAAGGTCCCGAAGGAAGGCAAGCTCTTTGAGTCCCGTGACTCCTTCTAGATGGGGTATGAGGATGGTAAATGAGTTCAGATTAGTTATTTAGGTGGCAAGTACCAAATACTCAAAGGGCAAATCAAGACAAGGACTAATTCAGTTTTGGTCAACTTATCTACTTAGGGGGCCTTAAGTGCAGCCCCCATCAGACAACGGACCTCACATAATAAGTTAATGCAATCATAGGCGTGTGCACAGGGTGTGGCAGGTGTGCCCAGGCACACCCTAACCACCCTATACAGCACAGATTCCCTCTACTGCCCTGACTCTCCCTCCCCCGCAGTGCAGCCGGTTTTTCTCCTTTCCCATGGGCAGCTACTGTGGGCACACACAGGGGGATGAGGACAGTAAACATGTTATTTACTGACCCCTTTCGTTCAAATGAACACAGTGAGTGATTGATGGCGTGGGTTTGAGCTTTGGGGTGCACACCCTAATGCAATAGGCTGCGCACACTTAGGAATTCAATACTATAGAAAACACTGAGACTGCATATATGCTACAGGAGATGGTCAGATCATGCATGACCAAACATGATATAGGAGTTGTTGGAGACTGAGGAGATGTTTCAAGGAGACATCCATAGATTGGAGGTGCACATCACACAAGACTGCTAAAAAAAAATCACTGCCATTACAGCCCCTTAATACATCAATGCCTTAAAATTTGTACTTTATAGAGCCCCCATAAAAATTACTTGTGCCAATTTGGACCATTATATACATAAATAGAGAAGGATAGAAAAAATAAGCATGTAAAAGAAATAAACCAAACCATTTAACTACTGGATTCCAGTTTAAAGGATAGGTTCCTTCACTGGCTTGAGTAGGTAGAGAAAACAAAGACTACTGGGCAGAGGCTCTGGGGACATCACAATAAGGCCCCATTCACACTAGAAAGTCGCGTGATTTTGCTGCAATTTCACAGCCGCGATTTTGCCACCATTTCAGGGAATGTGCGTGTAAACTCGAGGTCTATGGACCTCAACTCGCATTAAAGTCGGACCAAAGTAAGTACAGGGACTACTTTGAAGTCGCACAGATATAAATGGCAATCATTGGAAATCATGGGGTAAGACTCGTCATGCGACTTTGCAGTCCCAAGTCGCACAAGGGTGAAACGGGGCCTAAGTGACAGGGCCGCATACAGCCCCGGGTTGCTGGATGGGCACCAGAGTACTGGTCCTTTGAAAGCTATGCCCAAAAAAGTGAACAGCAAAGTAAAGTTCCTTGTTTCAGGACATAAAAATGGAACGACCATCTCCTTCCTTTAGACAAATCAAGCAAACCCCCCCCTATGAAGTCTATGGGAGGCTTCAGGATACATTTGATGATTTATACTAGGGGTCTCCAAACTGCGGCCCGAGGGCCGAATGTGGCCCTTTGCTAGTCTTCATCTGGCTCTTGGGGCACTATTCCTCCCAATGACACAACAGGGCACGATTTCTTTTCTTTTTTTTTCAATCAAGTTTAATTTTATTATGAAAAGTAGATGGTACATCAGATGTTATACATTAGATAAATATCAATACATTGGGATATAGAAATTCATATATTAATAGTACATTACATTCTAACAATACTTAGGTTCCAATGAAGGGATTACTCTATAGTCAGAGGTATAAAAAACAAAATTAAAGGAACAAACCCCTGTTTTTGTAAATCGATCCATCGGAGGTCTAATAATTATACTTATACTATATACTCCAAACTATCATCCAATATAATTCGAAGTCATGGCAGTCTATAGTATATGTCAAATCATAAGTAATACCATTTGACCTCTTAGGGGCACGATTTCTTACACTACCACCAATGATGGAGCACTATTCCTGCTCCTACTGACCACCAACACTGAGGCCGTGTTTATTCTCACTGATGCTTGGCCTGAGGCATTTTTTACCCCCACTGGTCAGAATCCGGCCCCCCTGAAGTCTGAAGGACAGTAAACTGGCCCTTTGCTTGAAAAGTTTGGAGACCCCTGCTTTATGCAGTACTGTACATGTATTGCCATCAGTAGCCTTTATTCTATTCCCTCCCAAACTTCCCAAGTCTGTCCTAAAGGTGGCCCTGTGCGAATCCGCTCTTTTCCTACTCCTGAAAGGACTTTGATCTCAGAGGCAATAATAATAAATGTCCCAGACTGTTTGAAACATTTGAAGGCAAAAGTAGACTCTGCTCTGTTTAAGCTTCCTGCCCAATCACCATGCAGGATAAATGTAAACAATGTACTAGGATCAGCAGCAGGATGTAATGACATGAGAGCGCACAATCTGCAAACCTTGGAACTTTAACCATTTCATTATCAAGAGATTAAAGAGGGGACTGTGTAAATCAATGGTGTTAAAGGGGTGGTTCCACCTAAAACTCATTTCTAGCAATATATTCGTAAGACCCGTTAAGCCAGCCTACCCGCAGTGTCTTTTTTTTTTTCCCCGTACATACCGAGATCTCGGGGGTCTCGTCCCTAGGCGGTGGGCGTTCCTATTTGATTGACGTTCCTCGGACGGGCGCATACGTGACGTCACGACTTTCCGAAAGAAGCCGAACGTCGCCGCGCAGGTGCCGTATAGAGCCGACTCTATACGGCGCCTGCGCGGCGACGTTCGGCTTCTTTCGGAAAGTCGTGACGTCACGTATGCGCCCGTCCGAGGAACGTCAATCAAATAGGAACGCCCACCGCCTAGGGACGAGACCCCCGAGATCTCGGTATGTACGGGGAAAAAAAAAAAGAAGCCAGCCTACCCGCAGTGTAACGGGTCTTACGAATATATTGCTAGAAATGAGTTTTAGGTGGAACCACCCCTTTAATGATTGGTGGCTATAAAGCAGGATGGAACAATTCTTATTTAAAACAAATCTATATTTCAAAACAAACTTTTTTTGTCTCATTTTATCAGTCTCTTTTGTCTGTCTTTATTTTGACCTGGCAGTAAGGCCCCATTCACATGGGGCGATCCACATGCATGCCCTGGGCAGGGCTGTGTTTTGCCAGCAAGGGGATACACAGGTTTTCAGTGCATCCCTGTGCTGGCACAGTTCCATAAATGTCTATTGGGACACATGGCTGTATGGACACAGCCACGCTGTTCCAAAATGACATCCGTGGGGGCAACGCTGTATCCTGGCCTAGGCCAACAAGGACTTTTTCAGGGGGGCAGCACGGCAAGAGTCCCCGCCAGCTTGCACTACACTTAGTGTAGCGCCAGTCTTATGGGGCGGACTGGTTTGAGATGCAAATTAGTGTATGGCCCCCAGAAAGCAGCCGCATTGCTTCCGGTATGAGGGAGGCCAGCATTCCGCAACTGTGGGGGGCGTGGCTTCTAATTTTGACTGTCCTATCATCCTGGAACACAAACATTCCTCACTGTGATATATGTTTTCTGCTGCAGCATTGGCATGGTTGCATCTTCTTAGTCCTCTCCATAAAATTATCAGAAATTTGTGCTTAAAGTAGAACTATAGGCAACACTTTATTTTCCATTTTGGATAGAGCAAGGGAGGGTTATAGCTAGGGTTGTCCTGATACCATTTTTTTTTTAAGACTCGCCGATACCGAATACCGATACTTTTTTTTAATCTCATGTGACAGCGGCACATGTGTCAGTTTATTTTTTTAATCTTTAACAATTTGTTTTAAATTTTTTATTTATAATGCTTTCTTTTTTTTTTTTTAAGGGGGGGGGGGGGTGGACCGTGTCAGTGTGTTTTTTATTTTCTTTTTTTTCTACAATAATCTTTTTTTTCTTTTGTTTTTTTATTCTTTATTTTTTTTATTCTTTCTTTCAGCCCTGTTGGGGGACTTTGGTGAGATATTAGGGGTCTTAACAGACCTCTGACATCTCCCCTTTGAGACAGGGAAAGGGACTGGGGACTCAAGTTCCCCAGTCCCTTTCTCAGCAGCATCAGCTGCGCTGAAAATGAAAGGAGAGAAGACAGCCACTCCTCTTCATTCATAAACTGAAACATTTGTAAACACAGGTTACAATGTTTCAGTTATGTGAAATGGACAGAGTCAGTGATCACTGACTGTCCATTCGGAGCAGTAAGGAGCCAGATTTACCATGGGAGGAATAGTGCCCCGTCATTGGTTTTATTGCAAGGAACAATGCCTCTTCATTGGTATAGTTGAGAGGGGAGGAATACCCCATTATCAGTTTCATTGGAAAGCAATAATGTCCCATCATTAGTATCAGTGGGAGAAATAGTGTCCCATTATTGGTGTCAGTGGGAGATTTTGTGCTTCGTTGCTGGTGTCAGTTGGCAGAATAGTGTGTTGTATCATTGGGAGTAGTGACCCAAGGGCCAGATAAAGGCAGGCAAAGGGCCGCAGCTTGGAGACCACTGGTGTAGAGGAATACGCTGTTCTGCTTGCCTCATTCCTCGCCCTGGCAGCACCCCAGTGCTCTCTTCTTATCTCTGATGCTCTGGGTTGTGGACAGGTCCTTGCCACCCCCATGTTCAATGCAGGACTATTGGTTCTGCATTGTATGTGGTGACATCAGAATACAACCGCCAGCTGGAGTACCCTGGTGACGAGCCTTCGGCGGACCAGTCGCCAACCATAAAGAGGGTCTTGCCAGCCTTAATGAGTATTTGACCCTTGCAGTGCAGGGAGGCCCCATTGCAATTTTTTATTTTTTCTCGTTCCTGAAGTGAGGCTTTAATTGTATAGATGTGACCAAGTCTTCAGACCCCATTGCTTACCGTTCATGATGGCATAGGTGAGAACCATGACCGAATTATTCAGTTGGCCGTTTTCCTCACTAATCGCCCTCAGCGTAGATTTCTTGTCTTCTTCTGAGGAATCCCTGGAAGTTATACCAGCCGACAAGTATATAATCACCATATCTGTATCTAGAGAAATAAACAGAAGCATAGAAATTAAACCCAATTTTTTCACGTTGGAATCATAATACTTATTTAAAGCGGTGGTTCCCCTAAAAATAAAATGTTGACATCGCATTTAGCAAATAAATTACAGTTAGAATCGGGTTGTTTTATTTAAAAAATACCTCCGTACGTATCGTTTCCATTATTCGTTCCCACCGCCACTTCCGGGTACGATGCAGGCGGTGGGCGTTCCTAATTGATTGGCAGGCATCCGAACGACGCATCCATCGCGTCACGAGATGCCGGAAAAAGCCGAACGTCGGTGCGCATGCGCCGTATAGAGCCGCACCGACGTTCGGCTTTTTTCGGCAAAAAAAAAAAAAAAAACATTTAAATAAATCACAAAAAAAATAAAAAATAAAAAAAATCACCTGCAATCAGTGCAATTGAGAGGCTAATGTGCAAAAATTGCAACCTATACCAGATAGGTTCACATTATGCACTCTCATTTAAAGTTCCGTTGTGTTTAAAAAAAAAAAATGATATTGGTGTTTTAGGATAATTATTGCATTTTAGCTTTAAGATGTTACACACATTGGTAGCCATTTGTATTTTGAGGACCTAGAAACACATCTAGGCCTTTAAAGTGTTTGTTACCCCAACATTTCATATTCCTGATATGCGCCTGCTGTAACCATGTACTTGTATGAAGTCTCCTGTCCTCTTTGTATTGCTTCCTCTGTGTAAAATCCCTGGTTTTCCTGCCAGTCCCTCTGCTTTCATACTATAAACTAACCACACTAAACTGGAGAACACACTGTGGTCAGTTCTCTAGCTATGCTGGGAATTCCTCCTGCTCTCCTCCAATGATTAGACTCATCCTGGCATGCCCGCCTTCACAGCCACTCACTGGGAAGATCAGTGTACTGCTTCTCCTCCCCCAGCACTTATGCAGCTGAACACAGAGGGAATGTGATCACTTATAAAAAAAGGGAATTGGTTTTAACAGGTACCTGTTCCCACTTCCCTAGGTGATCCCAGCGGAAGTTCCGCCCCCCCCCCCCCCCCAGACATGTCTAAGAAGACTGCAGGACCATTCACAATGAGCAGCACGGCTCGCGCATGCACAGTGGGCACCAGGCTGTGAAGATGCTAGGTGTCATAGCCAGGTGCCCACAGTTGAGATGCCGTTGTCGGGGACAGAAGACCAATGGAATGAATGGCTTAGGTGGGCACATCTCTGGATTTTTTATTCATCCTTTGTTTCATCTCATTGCTGCTGGTCTCCAGTGTCTCTTTGCAGTCATTTCCTTTCTACATGCACTCCAGTGATGGCTACATGGCATTTCTCATGAAATGTTTCCTGAAGGCAACAGTGGACCATGTATGCTTAATTTGCGTTGAAACATCCAATTGAAGTCTCCATCAAGAGTCTATGTGACAGACAGTTACCCAATAACAGGAAGTGTCTAAAAAAGGACCTTCACAGGAGGATCACCAGGTAATATTTTAATGAAAATATAGTAAAAAAATGTTAATGTAATTTTCAAAGAGCTCCAGGCTCCCCCAAAAAAAATTTAAGTCAGAAGCTACAAATACTGTACCTGCTGACTTAATATAAAGGAAACTTGTCTGTCCAGAGATCCGGCGATGTTCTCACCCGACCCGATTGTTCAATTGGCTTTGGGGGCAAGCTCCGGCATCTCTAGTAAGGGTCCTTTCACACGGAGCGGACCGTTTTTGTGTCCGCTCCGTGTGTCCGCAAAAGCTCAGCGGGGATCATCCGTAATCCCCGCTGAGCTGTTGGCGGATAGGGCGGTCCCCGCACACAGTGCAGAGACCGCCCTGTCTCTCCTCCGCTCTCCCCTATGGGGAATCGGATGCAGGTGGACCGTCTGTCCGTCTGCATCCGATCCGTTCCGCCGGACGGAAGAAAAATAGGGTTTTCTTCCGTCCGCAAAAGCAGATCCTGACAGACGCGGATGGTCGCGGACGTTAGCGCATGCTCCATCCGCTAAAAAAGTGTCAAATGTGGCAGTGGAGGGTGCAAACAAGCAAAGCTTTCCGTTTTGGGTGGAACTCTGCTTTAAGTATATGTGAGATTTTAGTTCTTGGGTTTAGATCTACTTCAACTCTGCACTGAGCACCATCCTTTTTTTTTTTCTCTCCCCTCTTGTCTTTTCTTTTTCTCTATTAATAGACAATTGAAATGCTTGTGCTCTCTATGATGCATCATTTGTTATATTACCCAAGTTATCACTCTGTATTGATACTTCTTTAAAGAGTTGATTCACTCTTATTGTACTGTCTATTTCTATCAATAAAAAAAAATATTAAAAAAAAAAAAAAACTCTGCACTGAGCAACGTTATATTTCCATCCTCACATGATGGCTTGTTCTGCATTCAAGGATATCATCCATCATTGCCTATTGAGTCAATGACCTGAAACAAGCATGCAGGTCCTGGCACTTCACTGGCTGCATGCTGGCTCCAGGGCTGCGAATTAACTAAGGGGAGTTGCAAACGAGGCTTGCAAACAGCAGCCCCCATAGCAATACCTTCACATGCTCCCTTTATAAAAGGCAAGCAACCTTTACAAAAGTTTCCTTGTGTTTACCGAAAAAAACATATATATGTAAAATTTCCATAACAGAAAATGTGACACACAATAAATCACTCAAATGAGGAGTTTAACGAGTAAAATAAGACTGAAAGGAAAGCGCGATGTTCATCCAAATAACCATCAATTACCGTGAGCATTTATATACTGTAACAAAACCTCTTGCCAAATATGGATTTTTTTTTCTTTTTTTACTTCCTAAAACGAAAACAGTTGAAAATGGAAAAGAGTTGGCGTGTTCCCGTTTTGTGTTCCGTGCCAAAACGCAGCAGAAATTCAGGATATAACATAACAGATCTGCCGAATGAACAATGAGGTTTTGCCTTTGGCTTGTCACATCCGTTCTTTCAGGTAAAGTAACAGAAAGCAGCAAAGTTTTCCTGCAACGGTCAATTCACGCAGACGAATGTGACTGGTAGATTTTATTCCTCTATACTGTGTTAAAGCCCACGTCTGCGCAAATACTCAACCATTTTAAAATAGATCACGCAGTGCGGGGTCATCTGGGATTCGGCGTTCTGTACATTTTTGGGCGGCGTGTTTGACGTCTGACCAGAATTGTTCCGTTTTGGGGCAGGTCCAAAAAATATGGCACAATATGCCCCCGTTCCTCCTGGCATTTCCAGCAGCAGTCTGATGTCGCAGGGAAATGGTAAAAAATATACCGTATTTATCGGCGTATACCGCACACTTTTTTCCCCTTAAAATAAGGGGAAAATCATGGGTGCACGATATACGCTGATACCCGCGCTGAGTTTGAACTGCGCCGCAGACATATACCGAGCGCAGTACACTCGGGTATATTCGGCCAGGCTCGGCTTCGCTCGCGGTCACACTCTGACGCCTCCTAGCCTTTATGCGTGAGAAGCCGAGCGTGCCCGAGTGTACTGAGCTCGGTATATGTTGGCGGCGGCGTTCAAAAACAGCGCGGGGATTCGACTCAGACAGTGCGGGAGGACACCACCGAGGCCGCAGACGGACGCCTGGGCAAGACACCAATGAGGGGCATTCAAACCAAGTATTTTTTATTTTTTTCCTGAAATTTCCCTTCCAGGTTGGGGGTGCGCGCAATACCCCGATAAATACGGTATTTTTTTTCCAAAATTGACGCTCCATTTTTGTTTATAGCGCAAAAAAAAAACAAAAAACGCAGAGGTGATCAAATACCACCAAAAGAAAGCTCTATTTGTGGGGAGAAAAGGACGCCAATTTTGATTGGGAGCCACGTCGCACAACCGCGCAATAGTCAGTTAAAGCGACGCAGTGCCGAATCGCATAAAGTGGCCCGGTCATTGACCAGCAAAATGGTCTGGGGCTGAAATGGTTAAAGTGGGATTCAACCCGCAATTTTTATCTTATTTTTTAAAGTGGAGGTTCACCCTCAAAAAAAATTCTGACATCACACAGAGTCGCGCCATCCTACCGACAGAATGCCGGTGTTTTTTTTTCAGCACATACCTCTTAATTTTCACCTCACGGCAATCCCGCGGGAGTGGGCGTTCCCAAGCACTGCCTGTGATTGACAGGCTTCCGAGCGGCGCGTACTGAACGTCACAGGTTGCCGAAAAAACACGAACGTCGGTGCGGCTCTATACGGCGCCTGCGCACCGACGTTTGGGTTCTGTCGGCAACCTGTGACGCGCAGTATGCGCCGTTCGGAAGCCTTTCAATCACAGGCAGTGCTTGGGAACGCCCACTCCCGCGGGATTGCCTCGATCGGTGCAGGTCCCGCGCCACCATCCACACTAAGGGAAACAGACAGTGAAGCCTTACGGCTTCACTGCCCGTTTCCTACTGCACAAGTCTCGTGCCGACTTGTGAATGGGCGGCTGCTCGCTGGAATTACACACAGTTCCCAGAAAGAAGCGCACCCCATTCACTATAAGAGGGCGAAGAAGAAGATGGGCCGCGGTTACGGAAGAGGCAGATTAAGGAATTCCGCATAGCAACAGGTATTTCGGGTGAGTGTATAAAAAAAAAAATCTTTTTTTTTTTTAGGATTTTTTGTCCAAAATTTTTCTGGGTGGAACTCCACTAAGTGCAGATCTCTCCACTGCAGTGTATAAGAGATGCAAGAAGCAGTCAGGTAGTTTAACGTTTTCAATTCTAATCAAAAAAATTGGCCTGTCACTTTAAAGCCACTTTTAAAATTCTGCTCAGACCTGCTCCTGATGCAACCACAGGGAAGTAATAAATTCCAATCTGCTTTCATTGTGTGCCAACTCAGGATCCTGTGTACCTTTCTGCACACACCACATCAGGAATCGGCCGCATGCAGACTTTTATAAACTTGTTGTCAGTCTGACAAACCGATGGAAGATTATTTTTCTGCAAGGTATAAATTTCTCACAGGTGGTCGGAGCTGCAAACCTTTCCGGCTCTCACCCCAGCTACACAAGAGGCAGCTTGCTGGGAGGCATCAATAGTGAGCAGGCTCGGTCTTTGTTAGGAGATATTTGTGTGTTTTCTCGATTGTAAAATCTCTTAATCTCCACAAGGTTGTGTCCAGGAAAGTCTGGGCTCAGGGGAAATGAGCTGAATATGCCGGGTGTCATACAAGCCTGGAAAAGGGCAGCCAGTGGGAAAGCGGCAAAACGGGGCAGCACTGGCCCATGCAGAGGGAAAATGGTGCCCAGAATAAAAAAAAAAAAGTTCTGGTTTTAACCACTTGACCTCCAGATTATTTACTACCCATCATAACCAGGCCATTTTTTTGCGATACGGCACTCTGTTAGTTGAACTGATAATTGTACGGTCATGCAACGCTGTACCCAACTAGCAACTTATAGTGGGACTGCCATAATGTGGCAGACATTCTGATACTTTTTGGGGACGAGTGACACTATTACATTGTACCTATTGTATCTAAGATTAGATGTCCAGCGCATCCCCTCCCCTTTACATTAGATGTCAAGAGCCATTCAGCCCATCACTCCCACTGACAATGTCGCCCACGTCTGTGTTTTGCATTTGATCGATGGGAAAAGAGGCATAGACATTTAATCAACTATGGATCTAGAAACCTGGATTCCTGAACGTTTAAGGGTAGTAAACCTATCCATGGCCAGCTTTACTCTGGATCAGTGACTAAGTATTGAAGCCAAAAGTAGCAACGTTTACTCACTTTGGAGAGTGACTCACTATTACATTTTGTTGTGTCTCGGGGACAGGTAGTGAGGAGAAATCTGCCCAAAAGGCACACAAACAGCAAAAAAATAAAAATTAATTTGTAGCAATCTCCACTCTAGCCAAAACTAGGAAAAATAAATACAAATTCATCTTACTTGGCTGAATCCTTGTGCCATTGTTGGTGCTTTTGATGAGTTGGAAAGCTTTCTGGAAGCTGTGGGCGTGCTGAGTGGGGCTGTCCGAGGACTTTGTACCGGCCAGGAAGCTGGCCATCTCTCTTTTGGTCTCACTGGTGGCCGGGGACAGAAATGTCTTATAGCACTGATCCAGGGAGCAGGTCCTCACCACGTCGGCCACAGTCAGGACAGAAATCTGGAGAGGCAAAATGATTCCCATGTTAAAGATTACCCATCATTAATAATGCAGTCAAGGTGAGGAGGACAAAAACAATTAATATTCTTCTAAAGCATTAAAGGAACACTAAAGGTTCGTTTTTTATTAGATCAATTGATTGCTGTAAGCTAGAGCATTTAAATATCACTTACCTCGTTTTTCCTTTTGACCTCCAAAATATAGTAATCCAGGTTTGAAAATGCCATTTCCTGTCTCTCCTCTTCTTGCTTTCCACCAGCATCTGAGCCGTTTTGCATGGTGGAAAGCAGAATGTGCTCACCCCCTCCCTATGACTACAGCCCTGCGTGAAGATGCTCTCTTATCCCTCATAGGCATGGAGGCTAAGCCTAATGGGAACTGTAGTTCCCATTAGGCCGTTATGTAGCAAGAATGAATGCGCACCGCAAACCAGGAAGTCAGTGAGACCAACGATTCAGGAGTGCTGGAGGTGAATAAAACAGCTCAATATCAACAGGTATCAAACTAGTTATAATGCAAAACATTACTTTTTACTTTATCAGCTACTGTCAGACTTTAATTTAAGAGGAACATATTATTGTCTTTACAACCCCTTTAAGATCGAAAGTGAAAAATAAGACATAGCGGAAAAAAAAGAAAGCGGGAAAAAAAAAAAACGACACAGAGCAAAAAAGACGACACAGAGCAAAAAAGACGACACAGAGCAAAAAAGACGACACAGAGCAAAAAAGACGACACAGAGCAAAAAAGACGACACAGAGCAAAAAAGACGACACAGAGCAAAAAAGACGACACAGAGCAAAAAAGACGACACAGAGCAAAAAAGACAACACAAAGCAAAAAAGACACAAAGCAAAAAAAAAAACTCTATAAATACAATAAAAAATATTAAATCTCCATTAAATGAAAATCATGATTTCATCGATCCACAGCAGAGCGATCTTGCTTTATATGCTACAGATGCACTTTAAGATCTGACGGAACAGGCTTGCGACTGCTTGGACGGCCCTGTAAAAACATTTATCTTGCAGCCTGTGATTGTTCTTTACACCCAATTGCCAGAGGAATATTTTTGGAGACTCTCTGTATTATTTCTAGAATAAATTCAGAGTACAGATGTCGGACGCTCCACGTTCTCTTGCCAAATAGTGAATCTATCCCCAAATATTTTTTCTGCTATTTATTTAGCAACTATTTTACTTGACTGAGCTCCCAAAATGATTAAAACATGCTTTCCGTCTTGCAGAACTTCTGCCGCTCAATTATAAAAAACGAAACTTCATTCCTTATGTTTTCCTATTGTACCACTCTAATGCCTCACTTAAAATGTGCTGCCTGATGGGCCCATTAAATTAAACAGTTTATAAAAAGGTAAGTGGTCAAGTATAGTTCACAGTGCACATTGGGCAAAATTACAACTACACAACACCCCCCCAAAAAAAAAAAATTCCCCCCATTTTCTCATTTTAGATAGAAGGTAGGGAACTGGTTAACCACTTGAGTACCAGCCTGTATATAACCCTTCATTACCAGGCCATTTTTCAGTGCTGCTCTGTGCAATAATTTTGCACAGAGCAGCCCCTAGCCTCTTCTTCTGGGGTCCCCTGCCGGTGCTCCAGGCCCCTCCTCTTCATCAGGTTCCATGAGGAAAGCCGCTTTTCCATTATGGCTTTTGATTGGCATTCTGTCCAATGAGGAGATGTATTTATGTAGAAAGCCGACACCAGGGTACAGTCACAGGACTAAAATGTCCTAATCCTTGTGTTAAAACTTTGAAAATTGAGCGTATAACATATTTTCAAAAAAAGATTAAGGCCCCCTTCACATTGGAGCGGGAGCCGCGGTGGCGGTATAGTGCCGCTAAAAATAGCGGCGATATACCGCCGGGATTGCCGCTAGCGGTGTGGTATTAACCCCCGCTAGCGGCCGATAAAGGGTCAATACCGCCCACAATGCGCCTCTGCAGAGTTGCATTGCGGGCGGTATTGCCGCGGTTTCCCATTGTTTTAAATGGGAAGGAGTGGTGAAGGAGCAGTATACATACGGCTCCTCTCACCGCTCCAAAGATGCCAACAGGAGATTTTTTTCTCTCCCGCCAGCGCATCGCCTCGGGCTTTCACATTGAGTAGGCAGTGAAGGAGTTTTTCAGGCGGTATAGCAGCGCTGTTTTTAGAGTTGTACCGCCTGAAAAACTCCTTGGTGTGAAAGGGGTCTTACAGTTTAAAGATCTTTGTTCTTATTCTAAATTGGCTTCAAGTTTTTCAGCTGAATTTTTTCACTCACCTTATCATGCTCGTCGATGGAGTTTAGAATGACGTTTGCAGCGTCTTTGGCAATCTGCAGCTGTGTCTCTGTGATTGAGGCTCCATGATCCACAATGACCACTATATGCTTGGACTGCGGTCTCACCGTGGACACATAGATGGGTCTAATGCAAGAAATAGAAGGAGTTAGCATTCTGCAAATTTGATATGCATAGGAAAACATTATAAAAAAATGTCCAGAGAATAATAAAAATAAATATATCACATTAGGTGGAACTGAACTCAAAAAGTGAAGATTTGCCATATTAAAACAGAACTACGCTGAACCACAAACCAAGAACACAATTTAATTCATTTTTTATTTCAAAGCAAACTCCCCCATCCATACACGACTCCATGCTGAGCAATCATTTTGAAAAACACTCCCCTACATTTCTGGCTGTAGCCATCTTGAGTGAGGGCAGATGATTTTTTGGCATTTACTTCCTGGAATTTATCTGCTCTTAGCTGAAGCATGTAGGCAGGGGGGTGTGCTTAGCTGAGAAAACTCCTCCTCCCTAACTGAAGACTCATGGGATGTATGACACCATTTGCCTAGGCCTGGAAACCAGGAAGAAACTGAAGAAATAACAAAAAAAATTAAAACAAGAAAATTATATAATTTCCCATCTAATTTAATAATCATTGCAGCAAAAGGATTAAAAATGTAAATGTTGATCGACAGAGTGAAGTTCGCTTTAAAGGGAAAATCAATACTTGACGTGATTGTAGCCATAAGGGGAAAATCAAGAAATGTCAATTTTGCCTAAGCAGTACCCTCAAAAATGTACCATGATGAAAAGTACCCCCAATACTTACCTGAGCCCCCCATCCAGCGTTGTCCACGAGAACCTTGGCTCTCAGGGGGCTTGCACTCCTGATTGGCTTTTAGCAGCGGGAGCCACTGTCAATCACAGCCAGTGAGCCAATCAGGAGAAAGAGGGGCTGGGCCAAGCCACGGCTCCATGTGCGAATGGACACACAGAGCCGCAGCTCGGAAGCGCAGCCTGCTTGGGTACAGCAGGCACCCCCGGCAGGAGGGAGGGGCTAAGAGCGTCGACGTGGGACTCGAGAAGAGAAGGATCCGGCTGCTCTGTACAAAACCATTACTCAGAGCAAGTATGTATAACATGTTTCTTATTTTAACCACTTGAAGCCCGCGCTATAGCTGAAAGACGGCTACACCGTGGGCTTAAAATGCTGGGAGGGCTTAGATGGATGTCCTCCCTCTAGGGTCCCAGCCCTTTACCACGTGATCAGCTGTCAGCCAATGACAGCTGATCACGATGTAAAAAGAAGCCCATAATTAACTTTATTTTCCCCCTCACACTGACAAGCGTGAGGAGAAAACAAGGCGATTACTGGATTCTGTAAAAAGGACAATGGTCCCACCCAGTGCCGCTAACCAGTGCCCCTAACCAGTGGCCACCCACCAGTGCCCCTAACCAGTGGCCCCCTAACCAGTGCCCCTAACCAGTGCCCCTAACCAGTGGCCCCCTAACCAGTGGCCACCCACCAGTGCCCCCTAACCAGTGGCCACCCACCAGTGCCCCCTAACCAGTGGCCACCCACCAGTGGCCACCCACCAGTGGCCACCAGTGGCCACCCACCAGTGGCCACCCACCAGTGGCCACCAGTGCCCCCAACCAGTGGCCACCAGTGCCCCCAACCAGTGGCCACCAGTGCCCCCAACCAGTGGCCACCAGTGCCCCCAACCAGTGGCCACCAGTGCCCCCAACCAGTGGCCACCAGTGCCCCCAACCAGTGGCCACCAGTGCCCCCAACCAGTGGCCACCAGTGCCCCCAACCAGTGGCCACCAGTGCCCCCAACCAGTGGCCACCAGTGCCCCCAACCAGTGCTCCTTACCCTTTAGTGCAGCCTCATCAGCGCACATCGTTGAACGGAGAAAAATTACCTGTTTGTTAAAGAATTTTGCAAACTATGAAAAAAAATTCTGTCTTTTTGTTTAAGCAAAAAAAAAAAGCCGATTAAATACCACCAAAAGAAAGCGCCATTTGTGTGGGAAAAAAAATGATAAAAATGTCATATGGGTACAGTGTTGCATGACTGCACAATTGTCATTCAAAGAGTGACGGCGCTGAAAGCTGAAAATTGGCCTGGGCAGGAAGGGGGGTGCATATGCCCAGTAATCAAGTGGTTAATGTTAAAAAAGAAAAAAGAAAAAAAAAAAAAGAAAAAGAAGGGTTTAGTACTTTTAAGCTTTACGTTTTTTAAAACAGCAGCACAGTGACCTGCTGCCTAGTCGGACAGTCTGAGACTTGTAGTTCTTGCAGGAAGCAGAGCGGCAGCTGCCCGTCACTACAAACACAAACTCACACTGATGGCAGTTAAACCTTTAGCAGAGCCAGTTTCCCCTTTAAGCAGCATTTACTCTACACTGGAACCAATATTCTGCTGTGGTTTGATGTCACAGCCACGTCATTACATCACCGCTAGCAGTGTGCAAATTTGCATCCCTGCAGGAAAGACTTCCAAGTGTGTCAGTACCTTACCCACACAAACTATGCCAACCTGTGACCCTGAACCCCAACACAGACCGTCACTGCAAAACGGTCATCGGAGACCGCAATCTAAGCCGCCATCAAGTCACAAATTGCCTCAATTTCTACATATTACTGTAACAGCAGCAAGATGTCTTCATCAAGTCTGTCCGGCCACTCGTCTCTAAAGTGTCTCTGCCAAACAAACTCAAGGACCTCTGTACAAGCCTCTCCAACAACGCCCAGCTGAACCTATCCTGGAACAAGCAATGTACATTGTGGAAGACAAATCGCCAACTTTAATGATCTGTGTCTTGAAGGCTCGTTGTGTAAACCATTCAAGCATCACTCAGAGCCTGGGCTCCAGCCTCTCTCTCTGCCTGTCTAACATGGAGGAGAGGGGTGTCTAATGTGCTTGTTCAGGCATCGGAGAAGGGGGTCTGTCTGAGGTTGAAAGTGTTGAAAACTAATCTCTGATGCTTGGCTATATAAACAGATAGTCAAGCGAACTGCTGTGAACGGCCGAGGCATCAACTTCTCATATTGGTGGTAGAATCATGCTTAGCAAGGGAGAGCAGTGGAGGGGGAAGAAAAATAAAATAAAAAGGAGGGGGTTCTACAGGAAGTTGGCAACACAGCTCGCAACCACCCGAATTTTGATCTCAAATCCCTCTCTCTTCTTTCCATACAGGGCTATTTAGATCGGATACTTCTTTAGGGGTGCCGCAGGCTTCTGATCTTCCCCGTTAACTGACTTACCAAGCAGGTAAGGTGGAGGAAGCACAGATCCAGAAGCAGGGAGACCCTTGCACTGCAGGTCATTGGGTACAGCTTTCTCTCCAGCAAGAGAACAATGAGTAGCACAGAAATGACATCACCCAATCTAATTCCAGATCTGGTGAGATTATTGGTCAGATGCAGCACTGCCCTAGCCCAGCGTTCTTCAGGCTCGGTTCACACTGGTGCGCGCTCTGATATCGGATGTGATTCGCAAACGCACTGCAGTACAAATCACATGCGATGTCTGTGCGATGCGAACTTGGCCATACAGATTGCGTGGCTGAATTTGCATTGCATTTGGACCAAACTCGCACAGGACCCTTTTTTTGGATACACGGAGCCGATTTGGCTCGGGTGCCACCATAGAAAAGCTGCTGGCTGAGGGGGCACTCAATAGAAGGGAGGGGCAAGGAGCAGCAAAGAGGGACCCGAGAAGAGGAGGATCCAGGCTGCTTAAAGTGGAACTTTATTTTGAATCCTAATGCTGTTAGCATTAGTAAATAGATATACTTTCCTATCATATTTACTTGTTTTAAAGTGGAGGTTCACCCGAAAAGTTAATTTTTAACCTTAGATTGATGCTCATTTTGTCAAGGGCTCATTTTGTCAAGGGGAATCGGTTAGTTTTTTTTAAATCGAAGCCGTACTTACCGTTTTAGAGAGCGATCTTCTCCGCCGCTTCCGGGTATGGGCTGCGGGACTGGGCGTTCCTATTTGATTGACAGGCTTCCGACGGTCGCATCTATCGCGTCACGATTTTCCGAAAGTAGCCGAACGTCGGTGCGCAGGCGCCGTATAGAGCCGCACCGACGTTCAGCTTCTTTCGGCTACTCGTGACGCGATGTATGCGACCGTCGGAAGCCTGTCAATCAAATAGGAACGCCCAGTCCCGAAGAGCATACCCGTAAGCGGCGGAGAAGATCGCTCTCTAAAACGGTAAGTACTGCTTTGATTTAAAAAATAACTACCCGATTCCCCTTCACAAAATGAGCATCAATCTAAGGTTAAAAAAAAAAAATTCGGGTGAACTCCCGCTTTAAATTTTCTTCAGGTTTCTTCCTGGTTTATTGCCTAGGCCAGTGTTTCTCAACTCCAGTCCTCGGGGCGCACCAACAGGTCATGTTTTCAGGATTTCCCTCAGATCAAACTGCTGTGGTAATTACTAAGGCAGTGAAACTGATAAAATCACCTGTGCACAATAATGGAAAGCCTGAAAACATGACCTGTTGGTGCGCCCCGAGGACTGGAGTTGAGAAACACTGGCCTAGGCAAATGAGGTCATAACATCCCAGGAGTCTTCAGAAGGGGAGGAGATGGGGCTGGCTCAGGCTCTCAGTGACTCGTTGAGAAGATGAGCCAGTCGGTCCAGGCTTCTGAGTGGATCCCAACAATATGGTCAGGGTCGTCTTACAGCCTGGACTGGCTGAAGTACACCTAAAAAAGCTTTAGCCACATTTCTCCTTTAATTTTACCTCTAAACTGAGAAAATTATGGATTTAATGCACAGATCGTATTTGTCACACTCACCTGCTGCGGTGTTCGTAGCTTCCTTTACATCTGAACTTGTGCGCTGGAAACACGGTAAAAATTCCTTCTTCAGAGCTAAAATATTGCCACTTGATCCCGGGGTTAGATTTCAGGTTGTCTGCTAGAACTGCAATTCAAAAAGCATACAAAAAAAATGTTTTTTAAGAAAGAGTGGATTTGATTTAAATCAAGTCAATTTAAATTGCAATTTAAATCATGAGTTAAATCACTAGTAAACGAGATCGATGCAAATCATCATTTTTAAAGAGCAACTGTCATCTCCGACCCGCAGCGGCTCCTCCTCTGACCTGCCATTGACTCACCGACAGTCCCAGTCACTTTAACGGGGCATGTGGTGATGCAGCAGTGACACAACAAGGTGAGGGATGTGGCGGCAGCAGGTGAGTGGATGTCCGCTAACAGGCGCTGGAGCTGCCATGATGGATCTGAAATGACAGGTGCTCTTTAAATGTAAGGACTCGTTCTTGCTGGTAGTTACTGTGAAATTGAGTGAATGCATCAATGCAGTGCATGTTCTCAGCTTGCAGAGCTGGGATTCATTGAATAAGTTTACCAAAATTGAAAATATTGCAGAATATACAGCCTCGTGCTACATAACTAAGCTCCATTTCATGCTGAATAAACTAAAGTATTAATGCATCTTAAAATAGAAAACTATCTTAAGATAGATTTTTACTCCAAAAGCATTTTATTAAAATAAAGTTGATAAAAAAAAAAAAAAATCTGATTTAACCGCTTGAGGACCGCCGCACGACGATATACGTAGACAAAATTGCACGGCTGGGCACAAGGGCGTACATGTACGCCCCCTTTAAGATCCCAGCCGTGACCGTCCCAGCGGGAACATCGGACCCGGCCGCTGCCAGTGTCCCGGGATCGGGTCACAGAGAGGAAGAACAGGGAGAGGCAAGTGTATGCCAGCGTCATTTTTACAGTAACCAGTGCATTTTTATAGTACTGTTCGCTGTAAAAATGACAATGATCCCAAAATATAGTGTCAAAAGTGTCCGCCATAATGTCGGAGTCACAATAAAAATCGCTAATCGCCGCCATTACTAGAAAAAAAAAAAACACAATAAAAATGCAATAAAACTATTACGGCAAACCAAACGCTTATTGCGATTTTTTTTAACCAAAAATATGTAGAATACGTATCGGCCTAAATGGAGGGGGAAAAAAATGTATATTTTTTGGGGGGATATTTATTACAGCAAAATGTAAAAATATTGATTTTTTTTCAAAATTGTCGCTCTATTTTTGTTTATAGCGCAAACAATATAAAAACCGCAGAGGTGATCAAATACCACCAAAAGAAAGCTCTATTTGTGGGGGGAAAAAGGACGCCAATTTTGTTTGGGAGCCACGTCGCACGACCGCGCAATTGTCAGTTAAAGCAACGCAGTGCCGAATCGCAAAAAGTGACCTGGTCTTTAAAGTGGAGTTTCCATCCCAAAAATGTTTTTTTAATTATTGTGCTCATTAGACCTAAAAAAGAAAAAATACTTTTTTTTTTTAACTCATCTGGAAATGCCTGTTGCTATGAAGTCCCACAAAATCTGCCTTTGGAATCACCTAGGATCCCGACATCTCCCTCTAATGCTCCTGGGAAATGTGTGTCATCATTTCCCAGGATGCAGTGCACTACCCAATTATCACTTCCCATCCAAGACTTCCAGGAAGTAAGTGCTTGTGGGCTTCACAATGCCCACAAGCAAAATGACACCGGTGTGGACATAGTTATTCAAAAAAGATAGTTTATAAACTATGTGGAGCGGCTGCGAATGTAACGTAGTAAGTGACCGGATTTATATTATAAAAACGCAGGATGAAAAGACATACAATTAAAAAATGCTAATTGTGGTTGGAACTCCACTTTAAGCTGCATAATGGTCTGGGGCTTAATTGGTTTAATCAAAAAAATAACCAATTTAAATTAAAAAAAAAAAAAAAAAAAAAATCTAAAAAAAAAATATATATATATATATGTATTTTTGAAAATCAACGATTTTTATCCACCCTGGTAAGAAATAATTCTTAGATTGTAACCGCCAAAGAGCAGGGCCCTCTGATTCCTTTTTGTAATAAATTGTACTATCTGCCTTAAAGGGGTTGTAAAGGTTTGTTTATTATTTTCTAAATTGGTTCCTTTAAGCTAGAGCATTGGTGGTTCACTTATTTTTTCCTTCCATTTCCATTCCCATTCTAAATGTATTTTTTTCTGCATTTTTTTGTCTGAATTTCTCACTTCCTGTTCCTCCTCGGTAAGCTGTTCTGGCTGACTAACC